>NC_081185.1:82713266-82859861 GCF_029867415.1 Vicia villosa
CGCTGTGTCTACTGACGTTGCCTTTAATAGCTTCCAACGTTCCTTTTGTCAGTCAGCGTAGCCTGCCACTTGTACTTTCTTCTGATATGATGTTTGTGAATATAATATTTGAATATCATCAGAGTCAAACAGCTTGGTGCATAGCATCTTCTTGTCTTCTGACCTTGAAGTGCTTCTGAGCGTGATACCATGAGAACTTCAGTGCTTCTGCTTCTGATCCCAAGTTCTTCTGATGCTTTCATAGACCCATGTTCTGATTCTGCCTTGACCATCTTCTGATGTCTTGCCAGACCATGTTCTGATGTTGCATACTGAACCTTCTGAGACAAAGCTTCTGAGCGCTGATTTGTGCATACTCTTTATATGTTTCCTGAAATGGAAATTGCAATGTATTAGAGTACCACATTATCTCACACAAAATTCATATCCTTGTTATCATCAAAACTAAGAATATTGATCAGAACAAATCTTGTTCTAACAGTAAATACTCTCAAAGATGCTATTGAAAGGCTCAATAGCATGGTAGAAGCCTTGGTAGTTGCACAGAATCGACCAACGCCAGAAGAACCACAAAGGACTGTGGTTTCCAAGATTGTTTCTACTCCTATTCCTCAGTATGCCATGCCACCCAACCGACCTTGGGGCATGCCGTATAACTTTATTCCAGAAGGGTACATACCCCCAGTTTCTGAAGTTCCAAGAGCTACAATGGAGATGCAACCGCCGGAGGGTTACAAACCTCTGGAAATTGAAGTTCCAAGAGCAACGGCAATGGGTTTCACACAACAGAATGCTGAGATTCCAAAATCTGCTGTCATGGCTTCTCCACAGCCCATTATGCATACTTTTCCTCCACAGGGCAGACAAGTATATCATCACGCTCCCAGTAAGGACGCTGGCGTGTATGAAAGATTGGACGAGTTCCAGGAACAGTTTCTGCAAATGCAGAAGGAACTCAAGACTCTTCGAGGACAAGATCTATTTGGAAAGAATGCTGCAGACCTCTGTCTGGTTCCAAATGTTAAGATTCCTCACAAATTCAAAGTACCAGATTTCGAGAAGTACAAAGGGACATCATGCCCACAAAGTCACCTCGTAATGTACGCTCGAAGAATGTCAACTCAGACTGATAATCAACAATTACTCATTCATTATTTTCAAGACAGCCTGACAGGTGCTACACTCAAATGGTACATGAACTTGGACAGTTCAGAGATTCGTACTTTTCGAGACCTCGGAGAGGCCTTCGTCAAACAGTATAAGTACAATCTAGATATGGCTCCCGACAGAGATCAACTCTGGGCCATGACTCAAAAGGATAGAGAAAGCTTCAAGGAATACGCTCAGAGATGACGTGAAGTTGCTGCTCAAATTTGTCCACCACTTGAAGAGAAAGAAATGACAAAAATCTATCTCAAAACTTTGAGTCCATTTTACTACGGACGAATGGTTGCAAGTGCACCAAGTGACTTTACCAAGATGGTAAACATGGGTGTACGTTTAGAAGAAGCAGTTCGGGAAGGACGCTTGAACAAAGAACCAGAATCTTCTATTGGTCCAAGGAAGTATGGAAGTTCTTTCCAGAAGAAAAAGGATCAAGATGTCAGCAATGTCTTGCACAAAATCAAGAAGAAATTTCAACCTCAAGTTGCAGCAATAACTCCGGTTGTTAACTCAGCGCCAGTTTATCAACCCCAGGTTTCGTAACAACAAATTCAACAAAGGTCGCAGCAACCTCAGCAGCAGGTTCGACCTCCAAATTACAATAATCGGGCTCCAAGGTATCCTGCCTTTGACCCAGTACCAATGTCGTATGCGGAATTGTTTCCAACATTACTGGTAAAAGGACTAATTCAGACAAGGAGTCCTCTAAATCCTACAAACAGTTCCTCACCATGGTATAAGGCTGACCAATCTTGTCCCTATCATCAGGGGGCACCAAGTCACAATATTGAGAACTGTTTCCCTTTCAAGATTGACGTCCAACGATTAGTGAAGAGCGGAATGCTATCCTTCAAAGATACTAGTCCAAACGTCCAAGCAAATCCTTTGCCGCAGCATAAAGAAGCTTCAGTGAATTGGATAGATCAACACCCTAACGTCATTCAAATCTACGACATTCGTCAGATAGGGGAAAATCTTGTTAAGATGCACGCTAAACAAGCTGGGTACGGCCATGTACCACCTCACAACTACTTCACATGTGATATTTGTCCAAAGAATAATCAAGGATGTAACGTAGTTCAAGCTGCATTACAAGAACAAATGGACTTAGGATGGATTCAACATATCCGAGTCAGAACTGAACATGACATCAACATGGTTCAAGGATGTCTAGGAGAATACAAAATCTACAAAGTTGAAGATCTTGAAGGATCAGTAGTCAGGTTCCATAAAACTTTAAATGGACTTGCCTACTTTGGAACAGATTTCCACGCTTACAGTAGATGCAGAATTTGTCGAAGAAATTCACAAGGATGTTTGCGTGTTCGCAACGACATTCAAAAACCGATGGATGACAATACCATTACTGTTCTTGCCAACAGAGAAGATGATGAAGTCTTTACCGTATCTCCTCAAATTAATCAAGTTGAACCAATGCAAGTTAAGTATGATAGCTGGAAGACAGCAGTTGCTCCACTAGTCATCTACTTACCAGGTCCTGTACCATATGAGTCCAGCAAGGCTATACCATACAAGTACAATGCTACATACATTGTAAATGGTAAGGAAATACCATTACTGTCTGTTGTCAACATTGCTGATGTTAGTCGAGTCACCAGAAGTGGACGAGTCTTCAACAGAACAACAGAAAATGTGGAGAAACCTTCGGAGGAAGTACCACATAGGCAAGACAATCATCCGACCAATGTTGTTCAAGCGAAAGAAAATGATGAGATCTTGAAGTTAATCCAGAGGAGTGAATACAACATTGTAGATCAATTACTACATACTCCGTCTAGGATATCTGTTCTCTCCCTGCTATTGAGTTCTGAAGCTCATAGGGAAGCTCTACAAAAAGTTTTGGAACAAGCTTTTGTAGAACCTAGCGTTACAATAAGCCAATTCAACAATATCGTTGCCAACATCTCCGCGGGAACTAGCCTGAGTTTCTGTGACGAAGATCTTCCTGAAGAAGGAGTAGACCACAATCTTCCACTTCACATCTCAGTTGGCTGCATGGGTGATACACTCACAGGAGTCCTAATAGACAACGGATCCTCTCTCAACGTCATGCCGAAATCAACATTGTCAAGATTATCCTTCGAAGATTACCCTCTAAGACAAAGTCATGTCATCGTCAAAGCATTTGATGGATCAAGTCAGTCAGTTTTTGGAGAAGTGGATCTTCCCATAACTATTGGACCTCAGACGTTCAAAATCACTTTCCAAGTCATGGATATTCCAGCACAATACAGTTGTTTGCTAGGTCGCCCGTGGATTCATGAGGCTGGGGCAATTACTTCAACACTTCATCAGAAACTGAAGTTCATTAGAAATTACAAATTGGTAACCGTATGTGGAGAACGAGCTCTGATCGTCAGCAACCTGTCATCATTCTCCGACATAGAACCAAAAGAAGTCGTTGGAACTAAATTCCAAGCACTTTCCTTGGATAAGGAAAAAGGAAAGGAGAAAGCAGCGTCTATTTCTTCCTACAGAGATGCAATCCAAGTTGTAAAGGATGGCACTACCAGTGGTTGGGGGCACATTAATATTCCTACCAACAACAAGAACAGAATAGGAATTGGATTCTTTCCAACATCATCAAAGACTATTCCAGGAATTGAGGTAGTTCTTCCAATTCAAGAAACTTTCCGCAGCGGAGGTTTTCTTCAACCTGTTCAACAAACAGTCAATACCATCGGTACGGAAAACACCGATGAAGAGGAATGGCTATCCTATCTTAACAAAGCAGGATACATATCCCTATCAGAGTCTGAATCACCTTGCTGTTATCCGACTAAGGGATCTGAAAGTAAGACTCGACCAAGCAATAACGAAGTTACAAATAGCTTCACCACCAGAAGTCATGGTTCATCAGAAGAAGTTCCTCCTATCCCCGAAGAAACCTGGGATACATTAGGAGAACCAAGCGGAAAATTCGACTACATGGTGAAATACTCCGCTCCTGAAAGCTCAAAAACCTCTTTGGAAGATATTGTTCCAACGGGATGGAACATTGCTTATGAGTACCTTACTCAGCCAAGAGAGATATATAACCCTTGCTATTCATCATCAGCATCTGGTGAAGTGTTCATTGAGGATTATATCCCCAAGTCACCTTCCGAGGCTACAGATCTAGAGTTTACATACCTAGTCAATGCCATCCTGGGAGAAGAGTAAGACCAAAATACAGAAGAGGATGATCTCGAAAGTGTCTCCGACAACGAGTCTCTCCATTCAGAAGATTGGAAGTTTCCTCAAAAGAAAGTTCGACATACTCCACTTGGAAATGGGTATGCTCACACCGCTCAGTCTGATGAAGTAGAAGAAGATCGTCTGAGTGTTGCAAAGACAGTGGTTGGTAAATCAAGACCTACCACAGGCCAGCTTAAGCCTAAGGTTCCAGATTACCTAGTGCACAATGGGTTTCGCCACTATTGGACAGCTGTTGAAGTTACAACTGTTGTTCGCACTCCTAAGTAGGAACTTTCACCGTTATTTTATCCTCTCACCATAGCCCAGGGTGAAGAGATGTTTCATAGGGCTTTGCATTTTACTATTTCTTAGGAAAATGTCCCTCTTTGCTTCGCCCAAAGCAATAGAGTTTTGTTTTATAGGGTCTTAGTTTCAAGAAATGACTGTCAATAAATAACAATGTCATTTTGTTCCGTCGTTAGTTTTTCCTTTTCTTTTTTCGGAAATTGGTAATCCTAAAAAACACCCTTAAAAAACATCAAAAATTCCATTAACTGCATACACCGAGTCTTCCCTCGTTGTCTAAAATAAAATTTATCACACATATGCAGATTAATCATAAAATACCCCGTTGAAACGTGCGATCGTATGACTTCTCCAAGCTTTGAGTTTCCTGTATTCGAGGCAGAGGAAGAAGAAGACGAAGAAATATCAAAGGAAATTTCACGATTACTTCAACAAAAGGAAGAGGCCATTCAGCCATACAATGAGCCTCTAGAGATCATTAACCTTGGTTCCGATGGAAACAAAAAAGAGGTTAAGATTGGAGCTTCGCTCAGTTCAGAGATCAGAGAGAGTCTGATACAGCTGCTAAAGAATTCTCAGATGTCTTCGCTTGGTCTTATCAAGATATGCCAGGGTTGGATACCAGTATAGTGGAGCCTCACTTGCCATTAAAAGCAGAATGCCCTCCGGTCAAGCAAAAATTGAGAAGAACTCATCCGGAGATGGCCATGAAAATCAAAGAGGAAGTTCAAAAGCAGATCAACGCAGGTTTCCTCGTCACTTCAGAATACCCTCAGTGGTTAGCTAACATTGTTCCCGTTCCTAAGAAAGACGGAAAAGTCTGCATGTGCGTCGACTACAGAGATTTGAACAAAGATAGCCCTAAGGATGATTTTCCTTTACCACATATTGATATGTTGGTAGACAGTACAGCAAAATCCAAAGTTTTCTCGTTCATGGACGGATTTTCAGGATACAACCAAATCAAAATGGCACCTGAAGACATGGAGAAAACAGCTTTCATCACCCCCTGGGGCACGTTCTGCTATCGTGTTATGCCTTTTGGACTAAAGAACGCAGGGGCAACTTATCAAAGGGCCTTGACTACGCTTTTCCACGACATGATGCATAAAGAAGTGGAAGTCTATGTGGACGACATGATTGCCAAATCAGAAAATGAAGAAGATCACATACAAAATCTGACAAAGTTATTTCAACGCTTACGGAAGTTTCAGCTTCGCCTGAACCCCAACAAATGCACCTTTGGTGTCTACTCAGGAAAACTCCTTGGTTTCATTGTCAGCAAACGAGGAATTGAAGAAGATCCAGACAAAGTCAAGGCAATTCAAGAAATGCCTTCACCCAGAACCGAGAAACAAGTTAGAGGATTTCTTGGACGTCTGAATTACATCTTGAGATTCATATATCTCATGACTGCAACTTGCGCTCCTATTTTCAAACTTCTACGGAAAAATCAAAGTTGCGTCTGGACAGACGATTGTCAGAAAGCGTTCGACAGCATTAAAGAATATCTGCTCGAACCACCCATTTTGTCTTCTCCAGTGGGAGGAAGACCTTTGATAATGTACTTAACCGTCTTAGAAGATTCCATGGGTTGTGTCCTTGGACGGCAAGACGAGACGAGAAGAAAAGAGCATGCCATTTACTACCTAAGCAAGAAATTCACTGACTGTGAATCCCGCTACTCCATGCTCGAGAAGACGTGTTGTGCTTTGGCCTGGGCTGCCAAGCGTCTCCGCCAGTACATGATTCGACATACTACTTGTTTGATCTCTCATATGGATCCAATCAAGTACATCTTTGAGAAGCCTGCCTTAACTGGGAGAATTGCCCGTTGGCAGATGTTGTTATCAGAATATGACATTGAGTATCACGCACAGAAAGCCGTGAAAGGAAGCATTATAGCTGAGCACCTGGCTCACCATCCACTCAAAGGTCCTGAATCAACCAGTTTTGACTTTCCGGACGAGGACGTCATGTACCTCAAGATGAAAGATTGCGACGAGCCACTACGAGACGAAGGACTTGAGATAGGATCCCAGTGGGGCTTAATCTTTGACGGAGCTGTCAATGCTTATGGACGAGGAATTGGGGCAATCATTGTTACACCTCAGGCTACCCATATTCCATTTACTGCCAGATTAACTTTCAAGTGCACACACAATGAGGCCGAATATGAAGCTTGCATCATGGGTCTCGAAGAAGCCGTGGATCTAAGAATCAAACACATGGATGTATAAGGAGATTCTGCTTTGGTCATCAATCAAATCAAAGGAGAATGGGAAACACGCCAACCAGGGCTAATTCCTTACAAAGACTACGCGAGAAGATTGTTACCATTCTTCGACAGGGTAGATTTTCATCACATTCCGCGCGAAGAAAACAACTTGGCTGATGCATTAGCCACACTCTCTTCCATGATTAGGATAAATCATTGGAATGACATTCCTCGGATCGATGTTATGCGCCTGGATAGGCCCGCTCATGTTTTCACAGTAGAAGCAATCATCGACGACAAACCGTGGTATCACGACATCAAGAACTTTCTTCAAAAGCAAGATTACCCTCTTGGGGCGTCAAAGAAAGATAGAAAGACTTTGAGAAATTTAACTTGTAGATTCTTCCTGAATGAAGATGTTCTGTACAAGAGAAACTTCGACATGATTCTGCTCAGATGCGTTGATAGAAAAGAAGCAGAAGTACTCATGAGAGAAATACATGAAGGTTCCTTTGGTACTCACACCAATGGACATACCATGACAAGGAAAATACTGAGAGCAGGATATTATTGGCTGACGATGGAGTCAGATTGCTACCAGTATGCAAAGAGGTGTCACAAATGTCAGATCTACGCCGATAGAATTCATGTGCCACCATCTCTTCTCAACATACTCTCTTCCCCTTGGCCTTTCTCCATTTGGGGAATCGACATGATTGGAATGATCGAGCCAAAAGCGTCCAACAGACATCGCTTCATCTTGGTAGCTATAGACTATTTCACCAAATGGGTTGAAGCAGCTTCATATGCAAACGTTACAAGACAAGTTGTCGTCAGGTTTATCAAGAATCACATCATCTGTCGCTACGGCATTCCTAGCAAGATAATCACTGACAATGGGTCAAATTTGAATAACAAAATGATGAAGGAGCTTTGTGAAGAATTCAAGATTGAGCATCACAACTCATCTCCTTACAGACCAAAGATGAATGGAGCTGTAGAAGCAGCTAACAAAAACATCAAGAAAATCGTTCAGAAGATGGTCATCACTTACAAAGATTGGCATGAAATGCTCCCGTATGCTCTTCATGGTTACCGTACATCAGTACGTACTTCGACTAGAGCAACTCCTTTCTCCCTTGTATATGGCATGGTAGCAGTCCTGCCCATAGAGGTTGAGATCCCGTCAATGAGAGTCTTGATGGAGGCGAAATTAACAGAAGCCGAGTGGTGTCAAAGCAGATTCGATGAATTGAACTTGATCGAAGAAAAGCGCATGACAGCTTTATGCCACGGTCAGCTATATCAACAAAGAATGAAGAAAGCTTTCGACAAAAAGGTTCGACCTCGCACAATCAAAGAAGGCGACCTTGTACTCAAAAAGATTCAATCTTTTCTAACAGATTCGAGAGGGAAATAGACTCCCAATTATGACGGCCCCTACGTGGTCAAGAGAGCTTTCTCAGGAGGAGCCTTAATACTCACGACTATGGATGGAGAAGAATTCACCCGTCCTGTGAACGTCGACGCAGTCAAGAAATACTTCGCCTAAATAATTAAAAGAACAGCTCGCTAAGTTGAAAACTCGCAAAGAGCGACTTAGGCAAAAAAGAGCGTCTCGGTGAATCGAAAACCCGAAAGGGCGATTCAGGCAAAAGTTAGAGACATAAAAAATAAATAATCAATCCCGGTAGACTTAAAACCCGAGAGGGGTAGTTTACGCAAAAGTTAGGGATATATGGCAAGTAACTGTGTTCACGACAAACTTGATCATTCAAAAATCCATAACAGAGTATTCATTAGCAGTAGGTCATCTTCTACGAAGCACGAATACAGCGCAACTCGGAGTGGAAGGGAAAGATAACGGTCGTCACGTTTCATCGTAGCCCTTTTCCCGAAAAATTACCAATTTCCAACTTTGTAAATACTCCATGGAATTAAGCATTTGGCTGATTACCATTTCGTAAATAATAATTTGACCCTTGTGACTTTCTTTGCAATCGAGTCTTTTTCAGTTTCTTGAAATGCGTTTTTTAATTTAAACAGTCATTTTTTGAAACGAAATGTTTTCATAAAATAAAAATGAATTTACTTGCAAAAAAATAGAGGTGAAATTTTCTTTCTAAGGTTTACAAACAATAGGAAGAATGCATACAGCTACT
Source organism: Vicia villosa (assembly GCF_029867415.1). Taxonomy (NCBI): domain Eukaryota; kingdom Viridiplantae; phylum Streptophyta; class Magnoliopsida; order Fabales; family Fabaceae; genus Vicia; species Vicia villosa. Next base: position 82,722,315 of record NC_081185.1, read on the forward strand.
CCGAGAACGGTTGAGACTCCGGGAACCAAGATTTCCCCATGAGGACGCTTTGCGAACATCTCCCGATGACGGGTCTTCACTTCAATTCATATTACTCACTTCGGACAGCGGACAACTGATAACCAGGTATTCCTAACAGAGTTCGAACTATAAGAAGAAGACATCTTCTGATCAACAAGATTCGAGTCATAGGATTTTACATCCACGACAATTCTATTCACATTCACTTTGCATTTCATAATCATCGTAATATTCATGCATTTTGTCTCACACCATATTTGCGTAATTAGCATAGTCGAGCCAGGTTTTGATAGTGTTAATACCCAAATTACTTGGGCATATACTCAAGATTCCCCTGCAAAGTTGTGAAAGGGTTTTCTTCTTCATAAAGAAGGTTCATACTGAAGGATAGAAAAACACTTAGAAAGGGGGGGATTGAATAAGTGTGACTTTAAATCTTGGACGATAAAAATAAATTGCACAATTATTTTTATCCTGGTTCGCTGTTAACGAAGCTACTCCAGTCCACCCCCGCAGAGATGATTTACCTCAACCTGAGGATTTAATCCACTAATCGCACGGATTACAATGGTTTTCCACTTAGTCCGCAACTAAGTCTTCCAGAGTCTTCTGATCACACACTGATCACTCCAGGAACAACTGCTTAGATACCCTCTAAGACTTTTCTAGAGTCTACTGATCAACACGATCACTCTAGGCTTAGTTCACTCCTAAGACTTCCCTAGAGTATTCTGATCAACACGATCACTCTAGTTACAAACTGCTCAGCCAACTGCTAAGACTTCCTAGAGTATACTGATCACACGATCACTCTAGTTCCTTACAACTTAATGTAATCTATTCAAGAGTTTACAAATGCTTCTTAAAAGCGATAATCACAACTGTGATATTTCTCTTAACGTTTAAGCTTAATCTCACTAAAATATTACAACAGCAATGTAGTGAGCTTTGATGAAGATGAAGATTCTGAGTTTAGATTTGAACAGCGTTTCAGCAAGTTTGATATAAGTTGTTTTGGTGCAGAATCGTTAACCTTGCTTCTCATCAGAACTTCATATTTATAGGCGTTGAGAAGATGACCGTTGAATGCATTTAATGCTTTGCGTGTTCCGTACAGCATTGCACTTAATGTTATACGCTTTTGTCAACTGCCTCGAGCCTTGTTCACGCTGTGTCTACTGACGTAGCCTTAAGTAGCTTTTAACGTTCCTTTTGTCAGTCAGCGTAGTCTGCCACCTGTACTTCCTTCTGATCTGATGTTTGTGAATACGACGTTTGAATATCATCAGAGTCAAAACAGCTTGGTGCATAGCATCTTCTGATCTTCTGACCTTGAAGTGCTTCTGAGCGTGATACCATCTTCTGATCTTCAGTGCTTCTGATCTCATGTTCTTCTGATGCTTCCATAGACCCATGTTCTGATTCTGCTTCGACCATCTTATGATGTCTTGCCAGACCATGTTCTGATGTTGCATGCTGAACCATTTGAGATACAACTTCTGAGCGCTGAATTATGCGTACTCTTTATATATATTTCCTGAAAGGGAAATTGCATTGGATTAGAGTACCATATTATCTTAAGCAAAATTCATATTATTGTTATCATCAAAACTAAGATAATTGATAAGAACAAATCTTGTTCTAACAATCTCCCCCTTTTTGATGATGACAAAAACATATATAAATGATATGAATTTGCGATCAGAAAGAGTAGACGGCAAAAGACAAATTACACAGCTATAGCATAAGCATATGAATATGTCTCCCCCTGAGATTAACAATCTCCCCCTGAGATAAATAATCTCCCCCTGAAATAAATACTCGAAGAACTTTGATAAAAGACTTCCCTGATTATTTCGGTAGAGACGATCATATAAGCTTCTGCCTTCAGAGAATTCATAGCTTCTGACTTCTGCTTCCATTGGACAGCTTCAGAACTTGAATTTCTTTAGATCCTTAGAACACTCACAGCTTCTGATTCCTGCTTCCATCGTGGACAGCTTCAGAACTTGAATTTCTTTGATCTTCAGAACATTCACAGCTTCTGACTTCTGCTTCCATTCAGGACAGCTTCAGAACTTGAATTTTCTGGATCTTTTAGAACATTCACATCTTCTGATTTCTGCTTCCCTCGGATAGCTTCAGAACTTTGAATGTTTACCAACATCACTTCATGCTAGATTTGTATCAGAACATTGTTGAATGTACCAGAGCATCATCAGAGCATCTCTACATCCTGAAATGTTACAGAACAAAAACTAAACGACAAAAGTCAGCATGAACGAGTTAGAACATAAAATGTATGTTTGAACACATTATATGTATCAGAGCCATATAGGCTGAAATAATGTATCAGAGCAAATAATGTATCAGAGCCATAACATTATATGTATCAGAGCAAATAGAATTTTGTCAGAACAGGATAGACAATGATATTCAAATTCTATTATCAGTGCTTCTGATTCATTCTTGCTTCTGATTTCTGAAGCTTGACAGCACTCAGCTTGCTTCAGTTTCCAAGAGCTTATTCCTTTTACAGAATAACGCTTCTTATGGTTTTGCTTCTTGTGTTTGCTTCTGAAGATTCACTTCACTTCTCTGTACCTGCAAAACACTTAAACCATGTAGAACTTGCAGTTCTTGTTAGTGAATGTGTGGGAGCCTTTACCCAGCAACTGATAGATTAATCAAATCATTTATCATTTATCTTCTCCCCCTTTTTGTCATAACATCAAAAAGAATAATAAAAAATTCAGATGCATAAAACGACAAAAGAAAACATTTACTGGAATGTAAAACACAAAGAAACTTTTCATTGATAATCAAAAGATATTACAAAAGGTTCCTATGTTTAACAAGATGAAAAACATTCCTAGCAAATACAAAGTAGAATTTCCAAAGAGGAAATGACTACAAAAATTAAAAAAAAACAACATTCGGTCAAGAAACTCAACATAGAAGTTGAGCATATCTTCCTACAACTCAAGAAAGTCTTCTGTCTTTGGATGAAAGTTGATAACAACATCAAAGAAGAGTCTGACTTGAGCGGTATTAGAAGAGCCATCCCGAGATGCACAGAAATCTGTCGCCTTTGAGTCATGGAGCTTCAACAGACTTAGAGTGAACGCTAGGTTTTGAGAGAAGAAATGAAAAAACGAGAGAGAGAGAGAGAGAAAAAAAACTTTAAGAGGAAGACAAAGAGATAGGAAACCAAAAACCATTTTGAGGAGTATTTAAAAGAAAATAAAGTGAAACGAATGAAGAAAAGCATTTAATGTTACATGACGTGAGGAGAGATAGTAAAGACAAATGAGGTGACTAGCACAGTTACCTATGGTCGGCGTCCCTTCAACTGCACGCGCGCTTATCCATGAATAGTAACGACAGGTTTACCATCCCGAGATAAAACGTAACAGCTGTTTTGCTTTAAGAGAGGTTCTGAATCAACTTAGACAATGAAACGTTAGTAATAACCGAATCATAATTTCTAAAAGATTTCAATCAGAACTTCTGACTAAAAAGAATGTTCCACATTCATTTCAGAAGATACTCATACATGAGAACTTCTCATCTTCTCATTCTGGGCATAAATCCATACTGATGTTCTTCAGAATGAACTTAAACCTATCTTCAGCCAGGGGTTTTGTAAAGATATCAGCCCATTGATGGTCTGTATCAACAAAGTTTAAAGATATGACACCCTTCTGAACATAGTCCCTTATGAAATGATGTTTAATCTCAATATGTTTAGCTTTTGAATGAAGAATAGGATTCTTAGATAAACATATAGCAGAAGTATTATCACAGAATATAGGAATGTTACTCTCAAATATCTGATAATCTTCTAACTGACTCTTCATCCAGAGCATCTGTGTACTACAACCAGCAGCAGCTACATATTCTGCTTCTGTGGTTGATAGAGCAATAGTTGCTTGCTTCTTGCTGTACCAGGAGATCAAATGACTTCCAAGAAATTGGCAACTTCCTGAAGTACTTTTTCTTTCAATTCTATCTCCAGCATAATCAGCATCGCAGAATCCTACTAAGTTGTATTCTTTAGATTTTCTGTAAACTAAGCCAACATTAGTAGTAACTTTCAGATACCTTAGAATTCTCTTAACAGCAGTTAAATGAGATTCTCTAGGATCTGATTGGAATCTAGCACACAAACAAACACTGAACAGAATGTCAGGTCTAGAAGCAGTCAGATATAGAAGAGATCCAATCATACCTCTGTATAACTTCTGATCTACCTTCTTACTTACCTCATCCTTACCTAGGATGCATGTTGGATGCATAGGAGTTTTGGCTTCTTTGCAGTCCATAAGATTAAACTTCTTCAGAAGTTCCTTCACATACTTGGTTTGGTGAACATATGTTCCTTCTGATGTTTGATTTATTTGTATTCCAAGGAAATACTTGAGTTCTCCCATCATGCTCATTTCAAACTCAGCCTGCATAGACTCAGCAAACTCCTTTCCAAGTGTAGCATTAGATGTTCCAAAAATAATATCATCTACATATATTTGACAAATTAAAATATCCTTTTCAAAGGTTTTACAAAAGAGAGTAGTGTCCACTTTTCCTCTAGTGAAACCATTATCTAGAAGGAAAGAACTTAAGCGTTCATACCAAGCTCTGGGAGCTTGCTTCAATCCATATAATGATTTCTTTAGTTTAAACACATGATTCGGAGACATAGAGTCTTCAAAACCAGGAGGTTGATGGACATAAACTTCTTCATTTATATAACCATTTAAGAAGGCACTCTTAACATCCATTTGATAGAGAGTGATGTTATGTTGAGTGGCAAAAGAAATTAATAGACGAATAGATTCTAACCTGGCCACTGGTGCAAAGGTTTCTGTATAATCAATCCCTTCTTGCTGACTATAACCCTGAGCCACCAGTCTGGCTTTGTTTCTTACCACTTCACCTTTCTCACTGAGCTTGTTTCTGAAGACCCATTTTGTACCAATTATATTGAATCCATCTGGTCTAGGAACAAGATCCCAAACATCATTCCTTGTAAACTGATTCAGTTCTTCTTGCATAGCAATTATCCAGTCTGGATCTTCTAGAGCATGATCAACAGAAGTTGGCTCGATCAAAGATACAAGACCTAATTGACAGTCTGCATTGTTCTTAAGGAATGCTCTTGTTCTGATTGGATCATCCTTCTTTCCAAGAATGACATCTTCTGAATGACCAGAGATGAGTCTGGATGATCTTCTGACAGATGGTTCTTCAGAAATACTTAGATCCTCCAGAGAAGCTGATACTTGATCTTCTGGTTCTTTGCTTCTGAGGAGCTCTGCTTCTGATGCGTTGCTTCTTGGCTCAACAACTTCTGATATATCAATATCACAATCTGCAAAATTATCAGACTGCTTTGGTTTTTCAGAACCAAGCTTATCATCAAACCTGATATTGATTGATTCTTCTACAACCAATGTTTCAGTATTGTATACTCTGTAGCCTTTTGAGCGTTCAGAATATCCAAGAAGGAAACACTTTTGAGCTTTGGAATCAAACTTACCAAGATGATCTTTAGTGTTCAGAATAAAGCATACACATCCAAAAGGATGGAAATATGAAATGTTGGGCTTTCTATTCTTCCACAATTCATAAGGAGTCTTATTTAGAATAGGTCTGATAGAGATTCTATTCTGAATATAGCATGCAGTGTTTATTGCTTCTGCCCAGAAATGCTTAGCCATATTGGTTTCATTGATCATGGTTCTGGCCATTTCTTGCAGAGTCCTATTCTTTCGTTCTACAACCCCATTTTGCTGTGGAGTTCTAGGACAAGAGAAATCATGGGCAATACCATTCTCTTTGAAGAATTCTTCAAAGGATCCGTTCTCAAATTCACCACCATGATCACTTCTGACCTTTATGATTTTACACTCTTTTTCAGATTGAATCTGAATGCAGAAATCAAAGAACACTGAATGAGTCTCATCCTTGTGTTTTAAGAATTTTACCCAAGTCCAGCGGCTATAATCATCTACGATGACTAATCCATATTTCTTTCCTCTGACAGATGCTGTTTTGACTGGTCCAAACAGATCAATGTGCAAGAGTTCTAATGGCCTTGAGGTAGAAACAACATTCTTAGACTTGAATGCAGGTTTGGAGAACTTGCCCTTCTGACATGCTTCACAAAGAGCATCTGATTTGAATTTCAGATTAGGGAGTCCTCTGACCAGATTCAGTTTGTTAATCTGAGAAATCTTTCTCAAACTAGCATGACCTAATCTTCTGTGCCAGACCCACTGCTCTTCAGAAACAGACATAAGACAGGTCACCTTCTGACTCATAAGATCTTGCAGATCTGTCTTATAAATGTTGTTCTTCCTCTTGCCTGTAAATAGGATTGAGCCATCCTTCTGATTTACAGCCTTGCAAGACTTTTGATTAAAGATTATATCATAACCATTGTCACTCAATTGACTGATAGATAAGAGGTTATGAGTTAATCCTTCTACAAGAAGTACATTAGAAATGGTAGGAGAGTTACCAGACTTTATAGTTCCAGAGCCAATTATCTTGCCCTTCTGATCTCCTCCAAACTTGACTTCTCCTCCAGACTTAAGCACCAGGTCTTGGAACATAGACCTTCTTCCTGTCATGTGTCGTGAGCATCCAGAGTCCAGGTACCATGACATGTTGTGCTTTGTCCTTCTTGCAGCCAAGGATATCTGCAATAGGAATAATCTTATCCTTAGGTACCCACATTTTCTTGGGTCCTTTCTTGTTAGATTTTCTCAAGTTCTGATTGAACTTGGGTTTAGCATTGTAAGCAATAGGAGGAACAGCATGATAATTCTTAATGTGAGTTTCATGATATTTCCTAGGTTGTGTCACATGCTTTTTGGTGTGTGTTGTGTGAAAACTTTGAGCATGTGAAGTGTGCCTAATATCATGGGAGTGGCCATACTTGAACTGATCATACAATGGCTTGTATGTAATTTTCATTTCATCAACAGGTTCAAGTTTGTATGGGGTTTCACCCTCATAACCAATGCCAACTCTTTTGTTTCCAGATACGGCATATATCATAGAAGCTAGCTGACTTCTGCCAATACTTCTAGATAAGAACTTCCTGAAACTTAAATCATATTCTTTCAGAATATGGTTTAGACTAGGAGTGGATTTTTCTGAATTAGAAGGAGATCCAACATTATTGGATAATTTTAAAAGTTTTTCTTTTAATTCAGAATTCTCCAACTCAAGCTTCTTTGTTTCAAATTCAAATTGCTTTTTCAGCTTTTTGTATTTGAGACTAATCTGAGACTTGAGTTCCAGAAGTTCAGTTGGACCGGAAACTAACTCATCTCTAGTAAGTTCAGAAAATACCTTTTCAGAATCTGATTCTGATGTAGATTCTGATCCGTCATCTTCTGTCGCCATCAGCGCACAGTTGGCCTGCTCATCTTCTGAATCATCTTCTGACTCATCCCAGGTTGCCATAAGACCTTTCTTCTTATGAAACTTTTTCTTGGGACTTTCCTTCTGAAGATTTGGACATTCATTCTTGTAGTGTCCAGGCTCATTGCATTCATAGCACATGACCTTCTTCTTGTCAAATCTTCTTTCATCAGAAGATTCTCCACGTTCAAATTTCCTTGAACTTCTGAAGCCTCTGAACTTCCTTTGCTTGGTCTTCCAGAGTTGATTTAGCCTTCTGGAGATCATGGACAGTTCATCTTCTTCTTCAGATTCTGATTCTTCAGGATCTTCTTCTTTGGCCTGAAAAGCGTTAGTGCATTTCTTGATATTAGATTTTAATGCAATAGACTTACCTTTCTTTTGAGGCTCATTTGCATCCAGCTCAATTTCATGGCTTCTCAAGGCACTGATCAGCTCTTCCAGAGAAACTTCATTCAGATTCTTTGCAATCTTGAATGCAGTCACCATAGGACCCCATCTTCTGGGTAAGCTTCTGATGATCTTCTTTACGTGATCAGCCTTGGTGTATCCCTTGTCAAGAACTCTCAATCCAGCAGTAAGAGTTTGAAATCTTGAAAACATCTTTTCAATGTCTTCATCATCCTCCATCTTGAAGGCTTCATACTTCTGGATTAAGGCTAGAGCTTTAGTCTCCTTGACTTGAGCATTTCCTTCATGAGTCATTTTCAAGGACTCATATATGTCATAGGCCGTTTCCCTGTTAGATATCTTCTCATACTCAGCATGAGAGATAGCATTCAGCAAAACAGTTCTACATTTATGATGATTCCTGAAAAGCTTCTTTTGATCATCATTCATTTCTTGCCTTGACAGCTTCACGCCACTGGCATTTACTGGATGTTTGTAACCATCCATTAGAAGATCCCATAGATCACCATCTAGACCCAGAAAGTAACTTTCCAATTTATCTTTCCAGTATTCAAAGTTTTCACCATCAAATACCGGCGGTCTAGTATAACCATTGTTACCATTGTATTGCTCAGCAGAGCCAGATGTAGATGCAGGTGGATTTGTCGGAGTTTCACCAGCCATCTTTTAGATGAAGCGTTTTTCTCTTCCTGAATCTTTTCTAAACACTGTTAAGTGCTCGCACCTTAGAACCGGCGCTCTGATGCCAATTGAAGGATAGAAAAACACTTAGAAAGGGGGGGATTGAATAAGTGTGACTTTAAATCTTGGACGATAAAAATAAATTGCACAATTATTTTTATCCTGGTTCGCTGTTAACGAAGCTACTCCAGTCCACCCCCGCAGAGATGATTTACCTCAACCTGAGGATTTAATCCACTAATCGCACGGATTACAATGGTTTTCCACTTAGTCCGCAACTAAGTCTTCCAGAGTCTTCTGATCACACACTGATCACTCCAGGAACAACTGCTTAGATACCCTCTAAGACTTTTCTAGAGTCTACTGATCAACACGATCACTCTAGGCTTAGTTCACTCCTAAGACTTCCCTAGAGTATTCTGATCAACACGATCACTCTAGTTACAAACTGCTCAGCCAACTGCTAAGACTTCCTAGAGTATACTGATCACACGATCACTCTAGTTCCTTACAACTTAATGTAATCTATTCAAGAGTTTACAAATGCTTCTTAAAAGCGATAATCACAACTGTGATATTTCTCTTAACGTTTAAGCTTAATCTCACTAAAATATTACAACAGCAATGTAGTGAGCTTTGATGAAGATGAAGATTCTGAGTTTAGATTTGAACAGCGTTTCAGCAAGTTTGATATAAGTTGTTTTGGTGCAGAATCGTTAACCTTGCTTCTCATCAGAACTTCATATTTATAGGCGTTGAGAAGATGACCGTTGAATGCATTTAATGCTTTGCGTGTTCCGTACAGCATTGCACTTAATGTTATACGCTTTTGTCAACTGCCTCGAGCCTTGTTCACGCTGTGTCTACTGACGTAGCCTTAAGTAGCTTTTAACGTTCCTTTTGTCAGTCAGCGTAGTCTGCCACCTGTACTTCCTTCTGATCTGATGTTTGTGAATACGACGTTTGAATATCATCAGAGTCAAAACAGCTTGGTGCATAGCATCTTCTGATCTTCTGACCTTGAAGTGCTTCTGAGCGTGATACCATCTTCTGATCTTCAGTGCTTCTGATCTCATGTTCTTCTGATGCTTCCATAGACCCATGTTCTGATTCTGCTTCGACCATCTTCTGATGTCTTGCCAGACCATGTTCTGATGTTGCATGCTGAACCATTTGAGATACAACTTCTGAGCGCTGAATTATGCGTACTCTTTATATATATTTCCTGAAAGGGAAATTGCATTGGATTAGAGTACCATATTATCTTAAGCAAAATTCATATTATTGTTATCATCAAAACTAAGATAATTGATAAGAACAAATCTTGTTCTAACACATACACCCAAATTCCCCAAGCAAGTCAACAAATGGTAGTCTCCCTCAAAGAAATAGTTTATTCACTTTTGGAATTCCCCAATTGAGAATCTCCTGCAGAGCGACGCTCGACAATCTTCTTCAAATAAGATAGTTTGTTTCGCATTTTGAATTCCTCAGAAGTTTGGTATTTCCCCGGCGGATCGACAAAAGATCCCCAACGGAGTCAGTGAATGGTAGTCTTCGTCCAGAAGATAGTTCAGATTCCTCAGCATAAGTAGGTGAATGGTAGTCTTCTTCCCGAAGACAGTTCATCCACTCTCGAGCAAAGTCATTAGCCCCTCAAAAGAGCGCGGGACCATATGACGATCCTTCAAAAATGTCAAGTTGAAAGGAGGGATGGTGAAGTTTCTTTATTTACCGTCAAATGGTATCTTACCTCCAAGTGCTAGTAAGAAGTTTGATGAGGAAACAAACCTTTGAAGTTTCTTTATTTACTGTCAAATGGTATCTTACCTCCAAGTGCTGGTAAGAAGTTTGATGAGGAAACAAACCTTTGAAGTTTCTTTATTTACCGTCAAATGGTATCTTACCTCCAAGTGTTGGTAAGAAGTTTGATGAGGAAACAAACCTTTGAAGTTTCTTTATTTACCGTCAAATGGTATCTTACCTCCAAGTGCTGGTAAGAAGTTTGATGAGGAAACAAACCTTTGAAGTTTCTTTATTACCATCAAATGGTATCTTACCTCCAAGTGCTGGTAAGAAGTTTGATGAGGAAACAAACCTTTGAAGTTTCTTTATTACCATAAAATGGTATCTCATCTCCAAGTGCTGATGAGAAGTTTGATGAGGAAACAAATCTTTGAAGTTTCTTTATTACCATCAAATGGTATCTCATCTCCAAGTGCTGATGAGAAGTTTGATGAGGAAACAAATCTTTGGAGAATTTCTCTTTATCTAAGATATTGTCCCAAATCACAACTTAGACCAGTTTCGAGATGCAGACATCCGAAACAAGGGGAGGTTGCTTGCCTTTTTCTAAGTGTCAACACTTAGTTAAAGAAGATGGATTGCGCATCCTACATTGCCATCCATTCACCAGAATCCACATGACGTATTCCTACAGGAGTTTGTCTCCTCATCCCCCGCTAAGTGCGATAACGGGATCAGTTCATGTAAAGATTTTATCAATTACAACATCTCAGGAGCGCCCAAAATTCGGGCATTCTTTGATATTTAAGTCTCTTTCACGCAGGAGAGATCGAGATATCAATCTCTCTCCCTCCGGATAAAAGAAACTTAAATAGGGGCATCTGTCATACCCTAATTTTTGACCCCCCTGAGATGACATATCTTCAGGATTTCCATCAGGTCAAAGCAAGTACCCAGAGCAGTCACTTCTTCATCTGGCATTTAATCAAGGATGTTCAAAGACAAGAAAACTCAGGCAAAGGATCAATAAATAAAAGGATTGGTCTCTAACACAATCATAGGACTCAAAAGCTTCACTTTTATATTCACCTATGATTGATTAGACACCCAGTCATCTGAGTACAGGTTTACTCAGGTCACCAGACTAGGGTTTTTGAGCCTATCAAGGACTGAAATTAGGGATCACCTTTGGGAAACCCTAAAAAGCTCCAGGACATCTATTAAAGACTTCAATCATCTTCAAATGATCCATACAATAAGATCCACTGGACATCACACCTCAATTCAAGATCCACAGTCACCAATTTCATCTGGTCGACAATTAGGGTTTTTAACCTAATTCATCTGGATAGTTGACTTTTAATCAGGGCATGGATCCAAAACTCAAGACATGATTCAAGAACCTCTACTACCTCAATATAACCCATTTACATCACTCATTTGAGGAGAAGATCTTAATTCCACACAAAAGTCCAAAATCTCACTTTATTTGGAAAAAGTCAACTGTATGGGATCACCTTTGACTTTTAAGATTTTTGGTCAAACCATGACTTTCAAAGATCAATATCATCAATATATGGATATTAAAGTCTTTTTGACCAAAGAAATTCAAGAAGAATCATCAAGGAGCGAAAAGTCGGGAATTAGGGTTTTTGAGGGCATTGTGGGAACTCAAAATTTCACCTACACAACTCAAAAAACTTCCTACATGAAAGTTGTAGATCTTGCAAAATAAAACAACATCTTACATAGGAACTTTTTTCAAAAGATCAACCATTTAAGAGATTTGGAATTTTCAAGCTTTAGGTTATAAAAACTTAGAAATTTTTCTAAGTGTTTTTAACCTAGTTTTCATCCAACTTTGGGCTCATTTTTCACAATTTTCCCAAATGATTCTGAAGAAACCCTAAACTAATGATTTGAAGTAGATGTTTAGGGCTTTCCAAATTGTGCTCAACCTTCTCCAAATTCATTTTGAGCTAGGAGTTATGCTTGTTCAAAGTTGGCCTCATAAGGTGAAATTATAGGTCATGTACAAATTGGAACTTTGCAATTTTGTGCAATTAGCTTCACTAAGTGATGCTACACGACCTCTAATACATCTGCAAGCATGCCATACATCAATTTCCATCATTGCATAAGGATTGAAGAAGATTCCCAAAAAACAAAGGCATGTGATTATGTAATGATTGCATTTTTGAATTTATGGCAAATGGTGAATCATCAAGGAATCTTGCTCTAAGCCAATTAGAACTCTCCTCTGCATCAGAAATGTTCCCTAATATCATACAAGATCAATGGTTGGGGAAGCTAGCCAGAAAATGCATCATTGCATTTGGGATATTTTCAAAATTTCTTCATGGCTAAGAAACCAAACTCACCTCACTAAGCAAGCTTGCTATGTTCAATTGCTCTGAACCATTTGCCTATAAATAGAGGGGTCTTTCTCATTCAGAAAACACACCAAAGCAACAGAATTCTTGCTTTCTCTCTTCTTTCTTCATACTTAAGGTTTTCAAAGGTTCTTTGGCAAGAAGACTCGGATTCTTCAAACCAGAGCTCTTCCTTTGGAATTAAGTATTCAAACACCTTAGGGGAGTCATTTAGAGGTGATCCAAACCTCTGAAACACTTCTGTACATGGGGGATCATCATCTTCACCTCTCACTTGGAGCTGTTGCAGTTGGGGTCGAGCAAGAGGTTCTGGGCACTTTCAGTCCAAGTTAAGCATCTCAACACCTTCCAGGAGGATCACTAAAGCTATCTGGATCGTTGCAACAACTCTGCAACACACTTTGATCAGAGCCAACTCTTCATTTTTCAGGTAAGTTTCAAAAGCTTCAAACTCTATGATTCACGCATGATAAATATAAAATGAAGTTACCAGTTGGTTTCTGCACCTTCATAGATCATTAGCCCTCAATCAATTGCATCAAATCTTGCATATATATTATTTCATGTTTAATTTCAGTTTTAGGGTTCTTAGTGTTCATGCTTGTGAATTTTATGTTACATTTAGAATAAATGAAATTAAAGGACACCATCATGATCCTCGTCCAAAAACGAGCAAAATCCATCTTTACATCTTTGAATTTAGTTGAGAATTGAGGGAGATAGGATTTCCAGAAATTGAAATCATGAGGTTGAAGATGAAGTTGCTTTGCGCGCGTTTTTTTGAATTCTCAGAAGCAAGTTTAAAATATAATCAATTGGAAGCGTGTTTTGAACGACTAAAACGTTCAGCTCACTTGGTTACAAGCGCCTCTCACTTTCTCATGCCTTAGGTCTGGGGTTCGATCCCCCCCTCAGACCTTTTGTTTTTATTTTTCATTTTAACGCGCGTGTTTTATGTATAACCAATTGGAATCCCTCTTTAGTCACACTGAGCGTGTAGCTCAGTTGGCTTTGCTTTGTATGGTGACCATGGGAGCGTGGGTTCAAGCCTTGGTAGTGACAAAACAATATTTTTTTATCACTTTTTCCATTTGATTTCTTTACAACTTTAAACAATTATTTAACCTATCAAATTAATTCATTTTAATTTCATTTTTTACACACTTGTCATTTAATATATCTATTTTGTGAATAATCAAAAAAATCATAAAAATATTATTTATTTTATATATTCTTATTAGGTTTAAAATAGTATGTTTTAAGTGTTTTCTTAAATACTTTGAAAATATATATTTTTATTTTGTTTTAACCTAATTACTTTGTGAATAATTTTATGATAAAACCCTAATTATTTAGGTCTTAATTAGGTATAGATTTCATCTTTTCCTTAATTAAGTTGACTTTTGTCAATGTTCAAAACTGTTTTCAGTCTCCAATTAAACGGATGATTAAGGTTTTCAAACAACAAAACCTTATATCATTTCAATCATTTTCAACTGTTTCTCATAAACAGTGAATCATTTTCAAGTGGGCCTCTAATAGAGTGTAAGTCTCAACACCTTTTTCTTTTCATAGTTTGTTTTTTCAAAACTGTATTTACAAAATCTTCTTTCTGTTTTCAAAATATTCTTCTGGTATTTGAAGGGCATTATTCCCGGTGAAACTCTTCAGATACCTATGTGACCTATGTCCATCTTCACTTCTTCGGTTTTCAAAAAAACCATTAACTGTTTATCATATATATTCAACTGTTATCCATCAATTGCTGGTAAGGCTTTGTACATACTTCTTCAAAGGCCTCCACTCCATCCAGGTTAGGCTTTACAAGCTTTCAATTTACAGTCTTTGTTTAAATTACTGTCAAATATAAACTGTGCATATATATATATTAGAACTACGTTTGAGTGTAAACCCTAGGACAGTTAAACTATATATATATTATAGGAATATGACCTAGGATTGAGAATGTCTTCCCGGTGAAGGCTCTTTCCTAATTAGAGATCTGTAGTTCAAACCCCCAAGATGAATTATTCCGGTGAAACATCTTGGCAAAAACCTTAGAATCCAAAAAATAGGATACATCCACCCAAAGAGGAATTATTCCCGGTGAAACCTCTTACCCATTTGCTTAAAGCCAAAATAAGTTCAAAACCACATAGCTTTCTCTTGTGCTATAACAAGGACCCTCGATGACCCTCGATTAGCCTCCTCTTGGGCTTTGTACAAGGACCCACAAGCTTCTTAAAAGCATTTCCAGCTTCCTCTTGAGCTTGCATACAAGGACCCATCAGGTTTCTTATAAACATAGGAACAGGTCTTTAGTCACCTTTTAACATACCCTGGTGAGTTTCTTCCAATTTAAACCAAACTTTAAACAAGCTAAGTTTGTCTCAATTTTACATTGAGTACACCTTTTGGAATGAGAGGCATGGACAGTCTCTGTCACCCTTATCTTCATTAATCTTCCTTAGCAGAGTCTAGGATCCATGTTTTGTTTATCCTCAGTCAGTGTCAGCCTTCATCTTGGGCTTTAAACAAGAAGTCTCATTAGACAATCTTTCTGCCATCATTTTAACAAAACCCCTGGAAAGGGTTAGCCTCCAAAGTCAATTAATAAAAACCTGTTTAAAAGAATAAAACCCCTGGAAAGGGTTAGCTTCCAAAAATCTTTCTTTTCAAAAGATAAACTCACCAGCTGAGACAAAACCCTTGGAAAGGGTTAGCTTCCAAAAAATCAGTCTTTTAATAGATAAATCCTTCAGTAGGGTCAAAATCCAACAAAAATAGTTAGCCTCAACCTTGGGCTTCATACAAGGCACCAAAACAATAAAACTCCCTTGTTAATAGTCAGCCTCAACCTTGGGCATTGTGCAAGGCAGATAATAGAGTCTCCCCAGTGAGTCCTTCATCATTCAGGTAGCCACAACCTTGGGCTTTGTACAAGGCAGATAAACCATACTTCATATGTCAAAGATTCCTAACATCCACAACCTTGGGCTTTGAACAAGGCAGAAAATAATATTTTTTCTAGCTAGAGTCAGCCTCAATTCTGGGCTTTGTACAGAATACAAAAATTCCTTGTAATTAACCCCCAGTGGAGTCATCTCCCAGAGTCAATAAATAATACATTAATCAAAAAGCCTCAAGCTTGGGCCTCATACAAGCCAGTTAAAAAATCAAATCTTTTATACAGTAGATAGACATAGCTTATCTCTATAGAGAGATCTTTCCTCTATCTCACCACATTCAAACAAACAAACGTTACATTTCATTTTAATTTTAATCAAGTCTCCCACTTAGGATTTTGAAAGGCATGAGCTGGCAGTAAAACCCAGACATGTGGTAACTTTCCCTAATTTGGATGAGCATTTTTCTTTCATTTAAGAGGCATTTGACTAGTATACTTGCACATACACAAGTGAGGTCCCCCTCTTGAATGAAATGAATTCAGTTATTCTGTCACTCTTTTAATGTTTGTGGTGGAATAGTAGAAATACCTCTCTATAAAGATGACTTCATGTCTCTTTACTGTAAACAGAGATTTAATTCAAGCTTCAACCTTGAGCTTCAAGCAAGGCACCCAAAAATAATTAATAATTAATTAGTTCCCCGAACTACATTAAGCTCTGACTTCCATTAGGGATATGTAGGCATGAGGTTCACAAGGAATCTCAGCGAGCTAATAAAATACCAAAAATAGTCTGTCTGTCTGCCTGTCTTTCTTTTATTCAATTCAATTCCTTCTCCTAATACAAAGGAGAAACTTTTCCAATAATCATTAGCAGCACAAACACATTTAGACACAGAGAAGGTTCCTGTAGAGTACTACAGATATGTAGGGTGCTTAAACTCTTCCCTATGTATAACCGACCTCCCGGACTCCAGAATTTCTAGTCTAGGTGAATCCCCACACTTAGCAAACTCCTAGGGTTTAGTTGAGATCTTTTTTGCCCTTTCCTACTTGTAGGACAATAAGAAAGTTCGTGTGATATTGTAGGAAGAACTGAAACAAAATTCATCCCACCACGGGCGCATTCTCCTTCCAAATTTCGCGTGAAGGGTCTAGCGTGCCGTCCTCCCAAGTGAAACGGGGAGGTAAAAAAAACGACACCACACATAGATATATTATTTACGTGTTTTTTAAATAAAACAGAAAAGTCACTTGGATTTTTTTCAACCCTATAATTGATCCAATGGCACATAATTGCTTAAAGTTACCGTGACTTTCCTGCATGAAAGTCATTGAAGTCGGATCCGTTAGTAGTGCTCATTGGATTCTAGTTGAGATTTGTACTATTTATGTACAATGTGCACCAGAATGAAAGGCAAAGAATTTTGATGATAATAGTGGTAATCTTCTGTTAGAATAGATTGTTTTCATTTTCCTCTTTCGCATCACTACTTTATTCATAACACAATCAAAGTGTTAAAAAAATTTCCATTTACCTGCAGACCAAACATTTCTAGTGGGGAGAATCTGAAGTTTACTTGCTGCTGAGTAGAAATCCATTCCTACCACAATATCTTTGTTTGGGAGATTATTGTAACGCCCCGAATTTAATTAATTAGTTAATTAAATTATTTAAGAATTTAATCATTGGATTTAATCAAAGTTCGTGGATCAATCAGAATTGTCGGTATTATTTCGGGAAGCGTATTTGGATTATTAAGTTAAAGTCGGATTTTATTCGGTTAGTCGGAGAATTAATAAAGTTGATTTCGTTGAAGAAATAATAGTAGAAATAATATTATTATTAATATTGGACTATTTATATTTAATTCGAATTTTATCGACGAAGTCGAAATTATTTTATTAAGTTGGCATGGTAATTAATCGGATTAATTTGGTAACATAAAGTTGAAGTGTTATTTTATTAAGATTTTAGTTGTTTGACAAGTTGAAGCGTCTTGAGTGAAGAAAGGATGTTGGTAGATCTTGGAAGCAAGAGAGAGATGGAACATATGTCCATCAACCTCAAATTCTGATTTTTGCAATTATGGAACAACTGTCAGTAAAAGGGGCATAACTTTTTACTCGTGATTTGATAGAAGAGATTCTGGACTTTTTGGAAAGCTTACGAAATTCCCTACAATTTGTATATAAGATTTGTCTTCAGGAAATTTGTGAAGAGAAAGAAAAGTGCATTTTAATATTTGGGTCTGATGCTGATTTTTGGAAAATTCTGCATACGGTTCTGGACCAGTCCCATTGCAAGGAAGATAAATTTATACTCGTAAACTGGATTTTAGCGATTCTTGAAGTTCTGGAATCTAAACGAAATTCCCTTTATTTTGGAATATAATTTTGTGTTTGGGAGGTCTGTATTGAAAGAGATAAGTGTGTTTGAAGTTGGGTGATTCTTGCTAAAAATTTGGAAAAAGTTGTAGAAGTTGTTGAAGTTGTTGGGAAGTTTTGAATTTTGAGTTAGGATCGGAAATGCGAGTCGGTGAGTACAATTTGGAAAAGAACACTATTAATGTTGGTAATGAAGGTTCATACTTCGATATCATTGTCGGCTGTCTATTGACAAATTGAGGACTTGATCACCCTTAATCCCTTGTTGATAGTGGACGAAAATCGTGTTGGATGGTATAGACGTATCTTGCTATCTTGATGGTGAGTAAAGTGATGGATGCTATAACGAGAATCTTGTTGATAAGAGTATGTTGTGATGTTGTATAGTCGAGTATAAGCGAGGTTGAGGATGGTTGTGTCGGATAGATTTTCGAGGACGAAAATATACAAGTGGGGGAGAGTTGTAACGCCCCGAATTTAATTAATTAGTTAATTAAATTATTTAAGAATTTAATCATTGGATTTAATCGAAGTTCGTGGATCAATCGAAATTATCGATATTATTTTGGGAAGCGTATTTGGATTATTAAGTTAAAGTCGGATTTTATTCGGTTAGTCGGAGAATTAATAAAGTTGATTTCGTTGAAGAAATAATAGTAGAAATAATATTATTATTAATATTGGACTATTTGTATTTAATTCGAATTTTATCGACGAAGTCGGAATTATTTTATTAAGTTGGCATGGTAATTAATCGGATTAATTTGGTAAAATAAAGTTGAAGTGTATTTTATTAAAGAGCTTAAAAATAACTTTTGGTTTATTTTAAGTTGTTGTGAAGTAAGGAGGGGTATGTCACTTAGGCCCAATTAAGTTATTTAAGTGATTAAATAAAATAACTTTACTATGCTGGATTTAGAATTGGAAGAAGGAAGAGCTATCATAACATAAAGAGGAATATGGTTTGGAGGAGAGGTGAAGAAGAGAGCCATGGCGGAAGAGAAAAGCTAGAGGAAGTCCAATTTTCGCAGCAAGTTTCTGTAGTGAGACACCTTAGTAAAAACGGACGTTTCTCCCAATCTAACCGTTGGATCATCGCGTTTCTTGGACACAACGTTCCAGACTCGTAGATGTAACTTCTGACCGGAGCGATTTTCATTTTGATGATTTTAAGTTCGTCTAACAAAGCGATTTCTGAACAGGTTTTTGGTGCGTCTCTGCACTTTGTTAGAAAAGATTTTCGGAGAAAAGTTGGAAGCAACGACATAAGCTATGGCAACCAGGAGAGTAGAGCAATCGCATATCCAAGGTAAAGGTGGGGTTCTAGCTCTATAAACGGGATTATGATGAATGATATGTGGGGGTTATGGTTGTATGATTGCCTCTGTTTTGTGTGTTGTGATTGTATTGTTGAATGTTGAAATTGATTGACGTCTGTGAATAAGGTTATAAAAGTTCAATCAATGGTTGTGGGAAATTAACCTAGGGTTTATAATTATTATTATTGAGGAATTAGTTGTAGAAAATTGCTAGATGTTGGTGGAGTATAACTATAATATTGCTATGTTCCTGTGATGGTCGAAATTGAATTGTACTGGAATCGAAGGAAGAAAATTGAGTTTTAATTTTGTTGGAAGATGTTGTCAGCGCAGGTAAGAATTTCTGTAAGACTCAGTTCGCGACGCCAAGGTTTGGACGTGGCGCGAACTGAAGGTTTTTGTGGTGTTCGCGGTGCAAAGAGAGGTTGGCGGCGTGTGCTATACGAGTTTTAGAAATATGTTTTGATTTCTGGCTGTTGATGTTTTATGTTGGTTGTTGGGATCAAGCCTTAGTAGGATTAACTTGAGAAGAATTATAATTATTATTAGTGAAGAAATTGGTTTAAATTAATTAGAATATTATACCGTTGGAATTGATTAATTTAATTAGTAGAAATTATAGTGATGATTCTTAGTGATGAGATATGTAGTTAATGGATTAAGTTATATAAAGATGGAATTGGTGTGAAGAAGAAATAGCAGTAGTAATAACGATGATATATGTAGCAGGCTGAATTAGTAGCATAATTGGAATTAATAATAGAATTAACGAATAGTAGAATTGGAATTAGAATGATAAGAATTGTTGGTAGTAGATTAATTAATAAATTGAAGAATTAGTACCTAGATGTTTAGGGGCTGTTTTGTAATGATTAAGTTGATGCAACTGATGCATGTTTAAGTTGTTGTTTTTGTTGCTGTTGTTCTGGTTGTTGTTGTTGATACGTTGATTAAGTTGCAGGTCTTATGACCAATGTTGTTTAAGTTATTGATGACGCGTTGATTAAGTTGCAGGTCTTATGACCAAGGTTGATTAAGTTATTTGCGGTTGTTGCATTGTTGTGTTGTGACGTTGTAGTTGTTGTTATTGTTGCATGCATACATTTGCATATTACGTTGGCCTAGATTGGCAAAATGTTTAAGTTGGCCTTGACGGCACCTGTTTAAGTTGGCCTTGATGGCACCTGTTTAAGTTGAAATGCCTCGATAACCTGGCATATGTTTAAGTTGGGAGTTTTGCTCCAATGGTACAACATGCATTTGCACAGTTGAGTCGCATTTGAAGTTGTTGTTGTTATTACGTTGTTGTTGTTGTTGTTATAAGTTGTTGTTGTTATACTTGTTGCTGATAATTGTTATTATACTTGTTGTTGGTAAATAATTATTATAACCGTTGTTGCTATTTGTTATTATAACTATTGTTTGAATAAGTATGAAGTGGTGAAATTGTATGATCTAATCTTAATATATTATTTATCATATGCTTGTTTATATTGTTGGATATCTCACCCTTCTACTGATGTTTCCCCTACCATGGGAAATGGGCAGGTACTCAAGAATAGTTGTGGAAGTCGAAGTATTTTTATGAAGTCTTTAGTTACTGTTAGTTCGAGTTGGGTCTTGCTCTGATACGTAGCACTCGGGGGGATGAACAATTGTCTTTTAATTGTTGTTATAACTATAAGTTGTTAACCTTTAAGTAGAATTTATGAAGTAATATGATGTTGGTGAAGTTGTTTTAGTTTAATAAAAATATTATGCGAAGTGAAGTTGAATAATTGATATTATTATTAATAAAAGTTGTTTTATTTTTTAAAAGAGTAAATAGGTTTTATCGGTTCATCCGAGTTATGTGCTATGTATCTATGATATATGTGATTAAGTTGTTTGTTGTTTTACGTTGAATGTGACATCCCAATTGTATGTTGAATTTCTGCACTCTGATTTTATTAAATATTCGTTGGGTAGATTTGGGGTGTTACAGCGGGAGCATTGGTCACTCCAAACGGCATGACCAGGAATTCATAATGACCATATCATGTCATAAACACGGCCTTTGACACGTCTGAACTCTTTACCCGAATCTGATGGTATCCTGACCTGAGATCAATCTTCGAGAACACACAGGCTCCTTTCAACTGATCCAGGAGGTCATCAATTCGTGGTAGAAGATACTTGTTCTTTATGGTTCCCTTATTCAACTGACGGTAATCAATACATAAACGCATACTATTGTCCTTCTTTTTCAATAACAGAACATGAGCTCACCACAGAGAAACACTAGGCTGAATAAAGTGCTTTGCCAACAATTCTTCTAATTGGCCCTTCAATTCTCTCAACTCCGCAGGAGACATCCGGTAAGGAGCAATGGAAACTGGAGTGGTTCCCGGAACAAGAGCAATGGAGAATTAAACTTCCCTTTCTGGCGAGAGAGAAGTGACATCCTCGGGAAAAACATTAGGAAATTCACACACAACAGGAATCTCCGACACGCTCTTTTTATCTTCTGAATCCGTAGTGAGAATCAAAATAAAAGACTTCTCTGGTGCAAAAAGATAATTGACCATGTTAACCGTACCTTCAATCCGATTACCAATCGAATCCATCGAAGTAGTCTCCTCAGCAGGAATGAAAATAGCCTTCTCTTTGCAACTAATGTATACTGAGTTAGCTGACAACCAATCCATCCCCAATACCACATCAATCTTCTTAAGAGGTAAACAAATGAGGACAATCACGAAATTTTGGCCGTTGAAAGTGACAGAACAATCTTTGCAGATTTTTTGGGCTTCTACTACATCATCAGTAGTAGACGAGATAATCATAGGAGTTGGAACAAGACTTTCTTCAAAGCCAAGTCGCTGCACACAGTGATTAGAAATAAGTAGTGCGTCGCTCCACAATCAACTTACACAAACAAAGGTTGATTTTTAACATAACACGTACTAGCGACAAGGTTGGCGTTTCCCTTGGCCTTCCTAGCATCCAAGGTATAAACCCGACCATTTTTCTTCTCAGGAGTCTCACTAACTGGACATTTCTTCGCAAAGTGATCTGGGGATCCACATCTGAAACACCTCCTTTGAGTACCAGGACACTCCCCATGATGCCTTCCATTACATTTGCCACATAGAGGAGGTGGAGCTGGACGATCAACATATGCTGGCTTCTTCATAGCTGAAGAATTGAGGGGTTTCAGATATTGGCCTGCCTTTCCTTGATCCCTACATGCTGACCTGCTTTGCTCCCTTTCTTCTTGAACCCTCTTCAAACTGTTTTCACCAACATAGCATTGCCTAAAACACTCAGCATAAGTGGTAAACTCTCTTTGAGACACACTATTGGAAACATCAGCATTCGGCCCAAAAAGAAACTAGTCAATCTTCCATAACTCTTCAAGAGCATAAACAGCCTGTCAAGAATAAGCAGCCATGTCTTTGAATTTCTCATCATACTCCGAAACGGACATGTTGCCTTGCTTAAACATCTAAAAATCTTGTTCCTTCTGGGCTCGCAAACTGTTAGGAAAGTATTTCTCCAAGAAGGTCGTCTTAAAGTGTTTCCAATCCTTAGGGATTCCTTGAGAAGTGAAATAGGTAGATGCTGTATTACACTACCTACTAGCAGGTCCTTTCATCTTCTGAGCGGAAAAGATCATCTTTTCTTCTTCAGTGAAATGGATGGCTTGAAATATCATTTCCATGCTGGCCAACAAATCATGTGTTAGAACAAGATTTGTTCTGATCAATATTCTTAGTTTTGATGATAACAATGTATATGAATTTTGTATGAGATAATGTGGTACTCTAATACTATGCAATTTCCATTTCAGGAATTATATAAAGAGTATGCACAAAATCAGCGCAAGAAGCACTGACTCAGAAGGTTCAGCATGCAACATCAGAACATGGTCTGGCAAGTCATCAGAAGATGGTCAAGCAGAATCAGAACATGGTCTATGGAAGCATCAGAAGAACTTGAGATCAGAAGCAGAAGAACTGAAGTTCTCATGGTATCACGCTCAGAAGCACTTCAAGGTCAGAAGACAAGAAGATGCTCTGCACCAAGCTGTATTGACTCTGAAGATTCAAACGTTGTATCTACAAAAGATCAAATCAGAATCAAGTACAAGATGGCAGGCTACACTGACTAACAAAAGGAACGTTAGAAGCTATTAAAGGCAACGTCAGTAGACATAGCGAAAGCAAGGCTCGAGATAGTTGACAAAAGAGTGAAACATTAAATGCAATGCTGTACGGATCACGCAAAGCATTAAATGCTCCCAACGGTCATCTTCTCAAACGCCTTTAAATATGAAGTTCTGATGAGAAGCAAGGTTACAAACTTTGAGCATAACACTCGATCCAAAAACGCTGAAACGCTGTTCAATTCAAAAGCTCTCATAACTTCATCTTCAACCTCACTTATTGCTGTTGTAATATCTTAGTGAGATTAAGCTTAAACTTTAAGAGAAATATCACAGTTGTTATTATAGCTTTATAAGAAGCATTGTAACTCTTAGAATTTTGTTTACATTAAGTTGTAAGAGCTAGAGTGATCAGGTTGTTGATCAGAATACTCTAAAAAGTCTTAGAGGGTATCTAAGCAGATTGTTCTTAGAGTGATCAGGTTGTGATCAGTATACTCTAGAAGACTTAGAAGTTGTCTAAGTAGAAAACCATTGTAATCTTGTGTGATTAGTGGATTAAATCCTCAGGTGAGGTAAATCACTCCAAGGGGGTGGAATGGAGTAGTTTAGTTAACGACGAACCAGGATAAAAATCATTGTACAAAAAGTTTTTATCTTACAAGTTTTAAAGCTACACTTATTCAAACCCTCCCTTTCTAAGTGTTTTTCTATCCTTCAATTGGCATCAGAGCGCTGGTTCTAAGGTGCAAGCACTTAACCGTGTTTAGAAAAGCTTCAGGAAGAGAAAAACGCTTAAGTCAAGATGTCTGGTGAAAATCCAACAAATACATCTACATCTGGCTCTGCTGAGCAATACAATGGAAATGGTAACAATGGTTATACTAGACCACCAGTATTTGATGGTGAAAACTTTGAATACTGGAAAGATAAACTTGAAAGTTACTTCCTTGGTCTAGATGGTGACTTATGGGATCTGCTGATGGATGGTTACTAACATCAAATGAAAGCTACTGGCGTAAGGCTTACAAGACAATAAATGAATGATGATCAAAAGAAGCAATTCAAAAATCATCATAAGTGTAGGACTGTTTTGCTTAATGCTATCTCTCATGCTGAATATGAGAAGATATCTAACAGGGAAACTACCTATGACATATATGAGTCATTGAAAATGACCCGTGAAGGAAATGCCCAAGTCAAGGAAACTAAAGCTCTTGCATTGATCCAGAAATATGAAGCCTTCAAGATTGAGGATGATGAAAATATTGAGAAGATTTTCTCAAGATTTCAAACGGTAACTGCTGGATTGAGAGTTCTTGACAAGGGATACACAAGAACTGATCATGTCAAGAAGATCATCAAAAGCTTGCCAAGAAGATGGGGTCCTATGGTGACTGCTTTCAAAATTGCCAAGAATCTGAATGAAGTCTCTCTTGAAGAATTGATCAGTGCTCTGAGGAGTCATGAAATTGAGCTGGATGCTAATGAACCTCAGAAGAAAGGTAAGTCTATTGCGTTAAAATCTAATTATAAAAAATGCACTAACGCTTTTCAGGCTGAAGAAGTAGATTCTGAAGAATTAGAATCAGAAGAAGAAGATGAACTGTCCATGATCTCCAGAAGGGTAAACCATCTCTGGAAGAGCAAGCAAAGAAAGTTCAAGAGCTTCAGAAGTTCAAAGAAGCCTGAAAGAGGAGAATCTTCTAGAGGCAGAAGATCTGACAAGAAGAAGATCATCTGCTATGAGTGCAATGAGCCTGGACACTTCAAGAATGAATGTCCAAAACTTCAGAAGGAGAATCCCAAGAAGAAGTTTCATAAGAAGAAAGGTCTTATGGCAACATGGGATGATTCAGAATCAGAATCAGAATCAGACTCTGGAGGCGAGCAAGCAAACTTTGCACTGATGGCCACAGTGGACGATGGATCAGAATCTACATCAGAATCAGATTCTGAAGAGGTATTTTCTGAACTATCTAGAGAAGAGTTAGTTTCCAGTTTAACTGAACTTCTGGAACTCAAGACTCATCTTAGTATCAAATACAAAATGCTGAAAAAGCTATTTGAATTTGAAACTAAGAAGCTGGAAGTGGAAAATTCTGAACTGAAGGAAAAAGTTTTAAAATTATCCAAATATATTGGATCTCCTTCTGAATTAGAAAAATCCATTCCTAGTCTCAATAATATTCTGAAAGAATATGACTCGAGCTTCAGGAAGTTTCTATCTAGAAGTATTGGAAGAAGTCATCTTGCTTTTATGATATATGGTGTTTCTGGAAACAAAAGGATTGGCGTTGGCTATGAGGGTGATACCTCACCAAAATTTGAACCTGTTGATGATTTGAAAATCACATACAAGCCATTAAATGATCAGTTCAAATATGGCCACTCACTTGATATTAGGCTCACTTCACATGCCAAAAGTTTCAACACTTCACACACCAAGAAGCATGTGACATGTAACACCCCTTTTTACCCCATAAATAATAAGCATATAATCAGAGAATAAGCATGCATATAATTAAAAAGGGCGTCACATCGACGTTTTCAAAAACTAAAAGCTTTTAAAAACCGACAACATTTATCCACAAAATACAATACACCTGGTCATTTCAAATAACACCTGACATATAATCATAATTCATCCAGAATATGCATTAACAGCGGAAAGTAATACTCGTGTGTTTCATATAAATGATACATGTCCCATACCATGATCATATCTCCATAAACAACTCATAAAATAACCATAATCATAATATTTGGCCCAAAGCCTCTCAACAACAAGTAACCAATTAAACAGGTTCACAAGTTATAACAAAATACATAAACAATTAGAACATGAGTTCAACGTCTAAGCTACCCAGTGTTACATGACCAGAGCATTGACTCGCTACTTAATTACCAAGCAAACTCAGAAGAAGCTCCGACTAGGTCACACGCAAGCTACTTAATCATCAAACCTGCATGTCGCCAAACGAGGGCAACATTAAAACAGAAGGGTGAGAATACAAACCATTATGAAGAAAGTATAACGGAATACAATGGTTAAATCAATACTTCAAGTAATTAATCATACTATGTATAACCATGTAGATAATAGTAATCAACCCATATTTCACATGTTATCGAGTATACAACAAGCTTGAATAGTATAATATTTCAATTCTACTATTATATTCTCAATTAAGTACACAATCATAGTTATCACATATGCACACATTTTATCAAAATATATATTCAAACTTCACTCGTTTCAATTATCAAACTCATACACATATCACAACTACATCAACTTCACATACTCAATTATCGCATAATTTTAATGTGACTCAATGCAAGATATGTGACGCTATGCATGTGGTACCGAATTGTGAACCCAAAGTTTCACCGCTTTCCGATTCAATATCTAGAATCCAAGCCACGCTTCCGATCCGGACAAGACCAAAGCCCACCCAAAATGTAAACATATAGTCTACCGCTTCCGATTCACTCTAGAATCTAAGCCCGCTTGTGTTTCAAAGCAAATCCACCTATGTTTCAAGGCACACTATGATATGAATGTATGTACAATGTCACAAATATATGCAATTAAGATCATCTCTACCATCTTAACTTTCCGCATATCACAATAATTCAACCCTATGAATTATCCACCAATTGTACACAACATTCACAACACACGCATCATTCACATACAAGAGGTCAATTAATCAATTACGATTCACACAATCCAATTAACACTAGTAACCACACTATCTCATGTTAATTCTCATTTTGCCAATTATACATGAACACACACTTTCAACATCAAGCAATTAATCATTAGAATTAATATTAACCAACTCCTCACAGAGAATCAATATTAGCACAACATCATTGGCATGGAAATATATATTTCTCAACATACATATTCAAGACAAAACACAATTACGGACAAATCCTCAAAATACCGTAATTTACCGACCAATCGAATAATTGATCTAATTCCAAATTTATTCCAATCAATTGAACTCATTGAAATTAATTCAACTATTAATTAAGTCAACTAATTAATAATTATATTACATTAGTTCCAAGTTTCTAATTCATTTTCTATTCTAAACCAATATTTAATATAAAAGATATTCAAATTCAAACTATTTCAGTCGGTCCGTAAATATCACATTTTCAACAAATTAACACCACCATGTTAATCTACTAATTAAACTTAACTATCACGTAAATTTTCATCAAATTCCGGACAACTAATTATACCGCTTAATTCGACTATTTCGATCAAACGGACTATTAGAATCTTATAATATTTATTTCCATTACAATATAGCATCCTTATATAATCTCCTTTAATCAAAATGGAAACAGGCATAGAAAGAAAGAATATGCTAGTTTATTCTCCATTTAAAATGCACTACAGTAAGTACCATGGAACAATATGGAACATGAGATACATGTTATAGTATATGAACACACTACATTTTCAATTTCTATCTCTATTTATGAAGCGCTACAGTGTAAGTGAACCTACAATGTCACTATATATGAACATGTTAATACCATATAACTTAATGCCCACTACAGTAAATGAATGTATTACATAAAGCAAGTGATGTTAGTTTTTCTTTTATTTGACTAAGGTTTGTGTGGTTTCACGTTTTCTTTCAATTGGCCAAAAGTAATTCTACAACAGTATTTATAATGTGGCTCACATTACTAATTGGCCAAGAGAAAGCATCAGTAGCCAAGTAATGAATGAAAGAAGCAACGAAATGGAACGCGACACGTTTCTAGCCCTGCATAGAGAAACTGCCGTCGGTCATCAACACTTGGTGGTGACGTCATTCGGTCTCTAACCTATACTTCATTTTCATTTCATTTCATAAGTATATGAACACATGAGTATTCGTTTCCAGTATTAATTTTGGTTTAAACTCCCAATTTTTCTACAGATTTCAATATACTAAACAGAAATTAAAACACATTTTTTTTATAAGATTCAACTATGAACAAATATAAATATGTTAATCTACCAATTGCCCCATTATACTAACCCACAATGATTAGGGATTCTCCCCCTTACCTCTTGATTTCTCCTCCAAAACCCTAGCTCCTCTTCTTGTTCCTCTCCTCCACTTCTATTCTTTAAACCAGAAAATGAAAAATGATGCTTCTCCCCCTTATTTCCTCTCTTACTATCTTTATTTATTATATTGGGCTTCAAATGAATAACACCTCCTAATTGCTTATAACCCCAACAAATAGGCCCAATTGATAAAATAGAGTAGTCAAATAAATAATTATGCTCCAACAAATAAATATTATTACCCTAAATATTATTTCCCGATTAATCCAATTAACTCCAACTTTATCTCAATTAAATAAAATTCCAATAATAATATTATTTCTAATATTATTTCTAATATTATTTCTCTACATATTCCACGTTATTAATTCTTCGATTAACCAATTAAATTCCAACTTCACTTAATAATCCGAACACGTTTCTCAACAACACCGACGATCCAATTAATTATCAAACTTCGTCCAAATTAAGTAAATAAATCTTTATTTAATTTAATTAGCCAAATAATAAAATTCGGGCTGTTACAACTCTCCCCCACTTAAAATATTTTCGTCCTCGAAAATTCAGTCGACACAACCATTTCAACACCAAAACCACATCTCCTCTCTTTCTCGATTCACACTGATACAAAACGTTCTACTCTTACGACTACACAAAGCTGCAAAAGATGTCATTCCAATATCCGAAGAAAATACCATGCAAACACACAATCCTTTCGATGTACAACTTAGCGAGTCTCTTCATCGAATAATCCATCCTTATCGGAATAAAACGAGTACATTTCGTCGACTATCCACACTGACCCAACTCACTTCACAATTACTCGGTGCCTCGTCAATCTCGGAACAAAATCCATAGAGGTACTATATCACTTCCACTCAAAAAAATAGATAACTGTTGCACCAAACGAAACGGTTCCTGGCAAATCCAACTCAAATACACGATTCCGGTATATCCCTCTTCATACTTTACCACTACACATTTCCTCAAATTTCGATACATTATTAACACCATGATTAATACTCAAATCATTACGATGTTCCTCATCCAAAATTCTCTTTGTCTGAATTCGAACCATCAGGAATATAAACTCGATCACAACATCTCATGACACCATTCCCGACGATCCAAAAGTTATCACTTTTTCCTTGATTAATCAATATCATCTTGTCAATCAATTACAAAATCCGATTGCTAACCTTCTCTAATCTTGTCAATAATATCACAAGTAGGCTTCAACATACCAACTTAACACATGAAGACGTCGCTTCACAACCAAACTCAACTCTCTAAATCGTTCCAACGATTTCCAATTCTTGAATCCTCAACATAACTTATAAAATTATTTCCTACTCAATGCATCGGCCACAACCTTCACTTTTTCAGGATGGTAATTCAACCAAAGATTAAAATCCTTCGAAATTCTACTCGTCTTGTTTACCTCATATTCATCTCTTGTGATCACTCAACACATCAAACCTTGATCCACACAAACAATGCCTCTTACATTCCAAAACAAACACAAAGGCAAACAACTCCAATACATACATCGAATAATTCCTCTTATGTACTTTAAGTTACCTTGAAGCATAAGCTACCACTTATCGATATCTGCATCAACACACCTCAACTCGAAATCTCATATCCAAGAAAATTCACTTCTTCCAACCAAAACTCACATTCAGAAAGCTTTACATAACCTTCTTCTCTTTCAGCACCGATAACACAATCCTTAAATGTTAAACATGATCATCTTCGCTCTTTGAATCAAATATCCTCAAGAAACATTACCTCATAGAATCTTCTTTCTTCTTACTCGATGAACAGGGTAACTCTACGACTATACACTCAGACAATGAACCTCTTCTCAAACAATTCCTCAAATCTACTCTTCAACTTCTCCTTGGTCGCTTTACACGCTACCAAGTTAGTAAGACAAGTCTATCTCGTTCAATATGATATCGTCTCCTATCAACAATAGATTAAGGGTGATCAAGTCCTCAATTTGTCAATAGAAAGTCGACAATCATAATGAAACATAAACCACCGTCACTAAACTATAATAGTGTTCCTTCAGAACTTGCACTCGAAATCACTTACAACACCGAGATCCACAATCTCTCTTACAGTTACAATTACTTAGTTCAACTCCAAACAGTTCACTCCAAAATTCATCAACTTGGTCTAACGCAAAACAATTTACATCAATTCTCAAAATCTCTACCAAAGATGACTAATTAATAATTCAAACACGTAAAAGAAATAGAAACAAAGCCACCGCAGTTGTATCAATAACTACACTTCCATGCATAACAGATAAAACATGATCCAATCTTATAGCACAATCCAAAGAATAAAATAATGCGTTGCACCATTATCAATAATAAAGCACGTACCTCAGATTAACTTATCCTTAGTATTAGTCTCAGCACCAGACAACGCAAATGCTTTTCCTTTCGCTTGATCCTTCTCTGGCTTATCGCACATGGCACAATTGTGTCCTTGCTCACCACAACTGTAGCAAATCCTACTCGAACCAACTCCACAATCAACAGTTTTGTGACCCGTCTCGCCACACCTGTAGCACTTAATCGGAGTAGAAGCTCCTCCCCCACATGGCTTCTTGTCAAGGCCAGATTGTTCCCTCATGTCATCATACGATTTCTCACGGAATTGTTCTCCTCCTTGTTTCAACTGTAGAAACCTCACTTCTTTCTTTCCACGCACATCTTCTGGAAAATATTTTCCCAAAAATGCATCACGGAAAAGAGTCCAAGTAACTTTAATACCTTCTATTTCAAATCTCCGTACAGTATTACTCCACCAAACGTCAGCTTCTTTTATCAGCATGTGAGTACCAAACTGTACCTTCTGTACATCACTACAACTCACGACTTGAAAGATCTTCTCAATTTCTCTCATCCATGCGTGCGCTTTGTCTGGTCCATACCCTCCTTCAAAGATCGGCGGGTTGCACCTTTGAAAGTCTACAAAAGCACGGAACTCATCCTTTCCTCCATAACCGACATTCTCTTGCGGCGCTTGTCCAATCGCACCAGTCCACCTCATCATTGCCTCAACATTAATGTTAACATTCCTTCCCGCAGCCATCGTCCTAAACAACCAAACAACCAGACAAAACAGTATCGATCGTGTCAGATACACGAATCAAATACAACAGGATAAAAACATTAATAACCTTGACCAACTGGTCGACCATGCTCTGATACCACTAATGTAACACCCCTTTTTACCCCATAAATAATAAGCATATAATCAGAGAATAAGCATGCATATAATTAAAAAGGGCGTCACATCGACGTTTTCAAAAACTAAAAGCTTTTAAAAACCGACAACATTTATCCACAAAATACAATACACCTGGTCATTTCAAATAACACCTGACATATAATCATAATTCATCCAGAATATGCATTAACAGCGGAAAGTAATACTCGTGTGTTTCATATAAATGATACATGTCCCATACCATGATCATATCTCCATAAACAACTCATAAAATAACCATAATCATAATATTTGGCCCAAAGCCTCTCAACAACAAGTAACCAATTAAACAGGTTCACAAGTTATAACAAAATACATAAACAATTAGAACATGAGTTCAACGTCTAAGCTACCCAGTGTTACATGACCAGAGCATTGACTCGCTACTTAATTACCAAGCAAACTCAGAAGAAGCTCCGACTAGGTCACACGCAAGCTACTTAATCATCAAACCTGCATGTCGCCAAACGAGGGCAACATTAAAACAGAAGGGTGAGAATACAAACCATTATGAAGAAAGTATAACGGAATACAATGGTTAAATCAATACTTCAAGTAATTAATCATACTATGTATAACCATGTAGATAATAGTAATCAACCCATATTTCACATGTTATCGAGTATACAACAAGCTTGAATAGTATAATATTTCAATTCTACTATTATATTCTCAATTAAGTACACAATCATAGTTATCACATATGCACACATTTTATCAAAATATATATTCAAACTTCACTCGTTTCAATTATCAAACTCATACACATATCACAACTACATCAACTTCACATACTCAATTATCGCATAATTTTAATGTGACTCAATGCAAGATATGTGACGCTATGCATGTGGTACCGAATTGTGAACCCAAAGTTTCACCGCTTTCCGATTCAATATCTAGAATCCAAGCCACGCTTCCGATCCGGACAAGACCAAAGCCCACCCAAAATGTAAACATATAGTCTACCGCTTCCGATTCACTCTAGAATCTAAGCCCGCTTGTGTTTCAAAGCAAATCCACCTATGTTTCAAGGCACACTATGATATGAATGTATGTACAATGTCACAAATATATGCAATTAAGATCATCTCTACCATCTTAACTTTCCGCATATCACAATAATTCAACCCTATGAATTATCCACCAATTGTACACAACATTCACAACACACGCATCATTCACATACAAGAGGTCAATTAATCAATTACGATTCACACAATCCAATTAACACTAGTAACCACACTATCTCATGTTAATTCTCATTTTGCCAATTATACATGAACACACACTTTCAACATCAAGCAATTAATCATTAGAATTAATATTAACCAACTCCTCACAGAGAATCAATATTAGCACAACATCATTGGCATGGAAATATATATTTCTCAACATACATATTCAAGACAAAACACAATTACGGACAAATCCTCAAAATACCGTAATTTACCGACCAATCGAATAATTGATCTAATTCCAAATTTATTCCAATCAATTGAACTCATTGAAATTAATTCAACTATTAATTAAGTCAACTAATTAATAATTATATTACATTAGTTCCAAGTTTCTAATTCATTTTCTATTCTAAACCAATATTTAATATAAAAGATATTCAAATTCAAACTATTTCAGTCGGTCCGTAAATATCACATTTTCAACAAATTAACACCACCATGTTAATCTACTAATTAAACTTAACTATCACGTAAATTTTCATCAAATTCCGGACAACTAATTATACCGCTTAATTCGACTATTTCGATCAAACGGACTATTAGAATCTTATAATATTTATTTCCATTACAATATAGCATCCTTATATAATCTCCTTTAATCAAAATGGAAACAGGCATAGAAAGAAAGAATATGCTAGTTTATTCTCCATTTAAAATGCACTACAGTAAGTACCATGGAACAATATGGAACATGAGATACATGTTATAGTATATGAACACACTACATTTTCAATTTCTATCTCTATTTATGAAGCGCTACAGTGTAAGTGAACCTACAATGTCACTATATATGAACATGTTAATACCATATAACTTAATGCCCACTACAGTAAATGAATGTATTACATAAAGCAAGTGATGTTAGTTTTTCTTTTATTTGACTAAGGTTTGTGTGGTTTCACGTTTTCTTTCAATTGGCCAAAAGTAATTCTACAACAGTATTTATAATGTGGCTCACATTACTAATTGGCCAAGAGAAAGCATCAGTAGCCAAGTAATGAATGAAAGAAGCAACGAAATGGAACGCGACACGTTTCTAGCCCTGCATAGAGAAACTGCCGTCGGTCATCAACACTTGGTGGTGACGTCATTCGGTCTCTAACCTATACTTCATTTTCATTTCATTTTCATAAGTATATGAACACATGAGTATTCGTTTCCAGTATTAATTTTGGTTTAAACTCCCAATTTTTCTACAGATTTCAATATACTAAACAGAAATTAAAACACATTTTTTTTATAAGATTCAACTATGAACAAATATAAATATGTTAATCTACCAATTGCCCCATTATACTAACCCACAATGATTAGGGATTCTCCCCCTTACCTCTTGATTTCTCCTCCAAAACCCTAGCTCCTCTTCTTGTTCCTCTCCTCCACTTCTATTCTTTAAACCAGAAAATGAAAAATGATGCTTCTCCCCCTTATTTCCTCTCTTACTATCTTTATTTATTATATTGGGCTTCAAATGAATAACACCTCCTAATTGCTTATAACCCCAACAAATAGGCCCAATTGATAAAATAGAGTAGTCAAATAAATAATTATGCTCCAACAAATAAATATTATTACCCTAAATATTATTTCCCGATTAATCCAATTAACTCCAACTTTATCTCAATTAAATAAAATTCCAATAATAATATTATTTCTAATATTATTTCTAATATTATTTCTCTACATATTCCACGTTATTAATTCTTCGATTAACCAATTAAATTCCAACTTCACTTAATAATCCGAACACGTTTCTCAACAACACCGACGATCCAATTAATTATCAAACTTCGTCCAAATTAAGTAAATAAATCTTTATTTAATTTAATTAGCCAAATAATAAAATTCGGGCTGTTACATGACACAACCTAAAAAATATCATGCTGCCAAACCAAAAGAATATCATGTTGTTCCTCCTGTTACTTATCATGCTAAACCCAAGTTCAAACAGAACTTGAGGAAAACTAACAAGAAAGGACCCAAGAAACTGTGGGTACCTAAGGAGAAGATAATATCTGTTGCAGATATCCTTAGCAGCAAAGAAGACAAAGCACAAAATGTCATGGTACCTGGACTCTGGGTGCT
This sequence comes from Vicia villosa, assembly GCF_029867415.1. Taxonomy (NCBI): domain Eukaryota; kingdom Viridiplantae; phylum Streptophyta; class Magnoliopsida; order Fabales; family Fabaceae; genus Vicia; species Vicia villosa. Next base: position 82,757,463 of record NC_081185.1, read on the forward strand.
CGCGATACATGACGAGAAGAAGGTCTATGTTCAAAGATCTGGTGCTTAAATCTGGTGGAGAAGTCAAGTTTGGAGGAGATCAGAAGGGCAAGATTATTGGCTCTAGAACCATAAGTATTGGTAACTCTCCTTCCATAACTAATGTACTTCTTGTAGAAGGATTAGCGCATAACTTATTATCCATAAGTCAATTAAGTGACAATGGTTGTGACATTATCTTCAATCAAAAGTCTTACAAGGCTGTAAGTCAGAAGGATGGCTCAATCCTATTTACAGGCAAGAGAAAGAACAACATTTATAAGATTGATCTTTCAGATCATGAGAAGCAGAAGGTAACTTGCCTTATGTCTGTTTCTGAAGAGCAATGGGTCTGGCACAGAAGATTAGGACATGCTAGTTTGAGAAAGATTTCTCAGATTAACAAACTAAATCTGGTCAAAGGACTCCCAAATCTGAAATACAAATCTGATGCTCTTTGTGAAGCATGTCAGAAGGGCAAGTTCTTCAGACCTGCATTCAAATCTAAGAATGTTGTCTCTTCCTCAAGGCCGTTAGAACTTCTGCACATTGACCTGTTTGGACCAGTCAAAACAGCATCTGTCAGAGGGAAGAAATATGGATTAGTCATCGTAGATGATTATAGCCGTTGGACATGGGTAAAGTTCTTAAAACACAAGGATGAGTCTCATTCAGTGTTCTTTGAATTCTGCACTCAGATTCAATCTGAGAAGGAGTGCAAAATCATAAAGGTCAGAAGTGATCATGATGGTGAATTTGAGAACAGATTCTTTGAGGAGTTCTTCAAAGAAAATGGTATTGCCCATGATTTCTCTTGTCCTAGAACTCCACAGCAAAATGGAGTTGTAGAGCGAAAGAATAGGACTCTACAAGAAATGGCCAAAACCATGATCAATGAAACTAATATGGCTAAGCACTTCTGGGCAGAAGCAATAAACACTGCATGTTATATTCAGAATAGAATCTATATAAGACCTATTCTAAATAAGACTCCTTATGAATTGTGGAAGAACAGAAAGCCCAACATTTCATATTTTCATCCTTTTGGATGTGTTTGTTTTATTCTGAATACTAAAGATCATCTTGGTAAGTTTGATTCTAAGGCACAAAAATGTTTCCTTCTTGGATATTCTGAACGCCCTAAAGGCTACAAAGTATACCATAATGAAACATTGGTTGTAGAAGAATCAATCAATATCAGATTTGATGATAAGCTTGGTCTTGAAAAGCCAAAGCAGATTGAGAATTTTGCAGATATAGATATTGATATATCAGAAGCTGTAGAACCAAGAAGCAAAGTTTCAGAAGCTGAAAATCTAAGAAGCAAAGAATCAGAAGATCAAGTTGCTGCATCTTTAGAGAATCTCAGAATTTCTGAAGAGCCAACCGTCAGAAGATCTTCTAGACTCATTTTGGCTCACTCAGAAGATGTGATCCTTGGAAAGAAAGATGATCCTATCAGAACCAGAGCATTCCTTAAGAACAATGCAAAATGACAATTAGGTCTTGTTTCTTTGATCGAGCCAACTTCTGTTGATCAAGCTCTAGAAGATCCAGACTGGATAATTGCCCTGCAAGAAGAACTAAATCAGTTTACAAGGAATGATGTATGGGATCTTGTTCCTAGACAAAAAGGATTCAACATCATTGGTACAAAGTGGGTTTTCAGAAACAAGCTTAGTGAGAAGGGAGAAGTGGTAAGAAACAAAGCCAGACTTGTGGCTCAGGGATATAGTCAACAAGAAGGAATTGACTATACTGAAACCTTTGCACCAGTGGCCAGGTTAGAATCTATTCGCTTATTAATTTCTTTTGCCACTCAACATAACATCACTCTGTATCAGATGGATGTTAAGAGTGCCTTCTTAAATGGTTATATAGATGAGGAAGTCTATGTCCACTAACCTCCTGGTTTTGAAGACTCTAAGTCTCCAGAACATGTTTTCAAACTTAAGAAATCATTGTACGGATTGAAGCAAGCTCCTAGAGCTTGGTATGAAAGATTAAGTTCTTTCCTTCTGGATAATGGTTTCACTAGAGGACAAGTGGATACGACTCTCTTCTGTAAAACATATAAGAAGGACATTTTACTTTGTCAAATTTATGTTGATGATATTATTTTTGGAACATCTAATGCTTCACTTGGAAAGGAGTTTGCTAAGTCTATGCAGGCTGAATTTGAAATGAGTATGATGGGTGAACTCAAGTATTTTCTTGGAATTCAAATCAATCAAACTTCTGATGGAACTTATGTTCATCAAACGGAGTATGTGAAAGAACTTATGAAGAAGTTTAATCTCTCTGAAAGAAGCCAAAACTCCTATGCATCCAACGTGTGTTCTAGGTAAGGATGAGGTAAGTAAGAAGGTAGATCAGAAGTTGTACAGAGGTATGATTGGATCTCTTCTATATTTAACTGCTTCTAGACCTGACATTCTATTCAGTGTTTGTTTGTGCGCTAGATTCCAATCAGATCCTAGAGAATCTCACTTAATTGCTTTTAAGAGAATTCTGAGGTATCTGAAAGGTACTACTAATGTTGGTTTAGTCTACAGAAAATCTAAAGAATACAACTTAGTAGGATTTTGTGATGCTGACTATGCTGGAGATAGAATTGAAAGGAAAAGTACTTCTGGAAGTTGTCAATTTCTTGGAAGTCATTTGATCTCCTGGTACAGCAAGAAGCAAGCTACCATTGCCCTCTCAACAACAGAAGCAGAATATGTTGCTGCTGCTGGTTGTAGCACACAAATGCTCTGGATGAAGAGTCAGCTAGAAGATTATCAAATATATGAGAGTAACATTCCTATCTTCTGTGATAATACCTCTGTCATATGTTTATCTAATAATCTTATCTTACATTCCAAAGCTAAACATTTTGAGATTAAACATCATTTCATTAGGGACTATGTTCAGAAGGGTGTTCTCTCTTTTAACTTTGTGGATACAGACCATCAATTGGCTCATATCTTTACAAAACCCCTTGCTGAAGATAGGTTTAAGTTCATTCTGAAGAATACCAGTATGGATTTATGCCCAGAATGAGAAGATGAGAAGATCTCATGCATGGTTAAATTCTGAAATATGTTGGGATTATGTGAATATAAGAAGTTTTGATAATGATCAATTAGAAGTTCTGATTCTGTTATTACTAACGTTTCATTGTCTAAGTTGATTCAGAATCTCTTTTAAAGTAAAACAGTTGTCACCAGTTTTCTAGAAAATGAACACGTGTTTACTATTTCCGGACAAGCATGCGTGCAGTTGAGGAGACGCCGCCCTAGGTAACTGTGCAAATCATTTCATTTTGTCACTTTATCTCTCCTAACGTCATATCTCATTAAATGCAAATTGATGTCATGTTTTTCTGTAATCATTTCACTTAAACCATTTTGCAGTTATTATTTTTTTCTTTCCAACCTTTTATATACTCCCCTTCATCTTCATTTCATCTTTTTCACTCTCTCTCTTCATTCGTCCCTCTCTTTTTGCATTCTTCGCATAAACCCTAGTTTGTGTCTGAAACTTAGCATATCATCATGAATCCTTCATCAAGTTCCTCAAACCAAGCAGAAGAAATGTCTTCCACTCAACTGGTTTTCAACAAGCATAGGTATGCTCCATTGAAGACCTGTTCCATTCCTCCATCAGAAATAGAAGTTCTTTGTGAGTCCTCGGTGGATTTTGAGAATCTGAAAGCATATGGTTTCTAACCTGATGCAAAGATTATGGCACAAGGATGGTCAAACTATCTTGATAGATTGGTTGGACCAATTTATCCGGCTCTTGTGAAAGATTTCTGGGCTCATGCAACCGTTACTCCAACTACTATCATCTCCTTCGTGTTAGGGCATGAAGTTGTGATAACTGAGAAGTTGATCAGGAAGCTGTACAACTTGGATGATAAAGAAGGATGCACTGGTCCTCTTCATGCCAGAGTTAGTTGGCTACAGGTTGAAAAACAAATATCGTTTGTTACCGGTATTGAATCTCATAAAACTGGTACATTGAGGGCGTTCTACCAAGTCTGGGATGAGATTATTCTGGGTTCTCTCCATCACAGAAGAAGATCGTTCTCCTCCTCTTACATCAGTCCTGATCACAAATATACTCTCTTCTGCATTGGAAGAAGAATTGAACTCAACATCTCCAACATTCTCTTTCAGAATCTGAAGATGGCTATTGAAGAGTCAAGATATGAAGAACGTGAGAAGTATCCTCATCTTCAAAGAAAGGCTATTCCTTACGCCAGAATGATTTCAGACATTCTGATAGAAAGTGATTTGATGGACTCTCTAAAGACTATTGGGACGTCTAAATTCTTTAGAGTCACTCAGGGTCATATCTTCAATGGTTTTGATCTGCTAAGAATGGAACTTATCAAGGAGATAACTTCTGTTCCTTTTGTCTTCCCAGATATTCTGACCAGAAGAATTCCAGTTGAAGGCTTTGCTACCTTGTTCCAAGCAGAACTTCACAAGGCTGTTAAGCATTATTTGGAAGCTTCTGTAAGAACTCAATCTTCTGTTGATCCTGCGTGGATCCGTGGAAGAATGCTTCCTTCTCAAGCTGACCTTCAGAAGAAGGATCAGAAGAAGCAAGAAGCAAGGCTGAAGAGAAAGGCTGCAGAAGAAGCTGCTAAGGAAGCTAAGAAGCAGAAGGTTACTTATGACCCTCTTAAAGTAGATTCTTTTCAAGCATTAAGAACAGGTAATTTCTCCAGGCAAGTATATCAACCAGCTCCTTCTGAACCTCACAACACCTTCACCATTCCAAATCCTCCTCCACCATCTCTTTCTACACCTATCTTGAACCCCACTCCACTAAATGTCTATCCTCCCACACCCACTAATATACCATCCTCATCAACCATCTCCACAGATATTCCATCCTCTTCAACCACAGCAGCTCCACCTTCTCTATCCCATCCCTTTCCTACCAGAAAATCCAACCCATACTGCCTTCTCTACCCTAACTACAAATTCACCTTCAACCCTTCTGAAGCTGAACCTCATATCCACATGGAGTTGTTCAGACATGATGCTATCAGTAGGCTGGGTCTCTTGAAAGATGCCTTCTTCAATAATCTTGATGATGTTTCTACTAGAAATCTTTGGAGAAGCTTTCGCCAAGATTTTCAAGTTGAAGCTATGGCTGTTCAGAAGAGACTAGTGGCTGCTGCACCTGGTTATGCTGGATATCTTCTTGAAGTTGATGATGGAAAATATTTTCATCCTATCAGAAACAGGAGAGTTCTTGAGGAGAAGATGTTTGTTGATGATTTGTGGACAATCCTTGTAGAGATATTATGGTCTGGAGACCTAGGTATCCAGTTCTGACTGGAGACTTCAAGTGGTTGTTTGACTTTCTGAGGGAACATCCTTCTGAGGAGGACCCCAATTTTGTCATTCCAGAAGTTGTTGACCCGCCAGAAGTTGAAGGTCCTTCTGCCCCAAGGAATCTTGCTGCCATTCTTCAAGCTCTTGAGAATGGAGATTCTGATCTTCCTGCTCCTGTGTATGAAGAAGATGCTGATATGGGAGAAGCTGATGCTGAAGTTCATCCTGCTGAGACTATTCCTGTTGAGGAAAATCATGATGATGATCTGACAATGGAAGCTGCTGCTAAGATTGCCGTCCCTCTGAACAGAAGCTGTGAAGCTTCTTCTGGTGAACCCTCTCTTCTGGTGAAGACTCTATAGGTTATTCAGAAGAACCAAGCTGAGCTAGCTTCTCGCATGAACAAGCAAGAGGACACCAATGCTGAGTTTCGCTCTTTCATGGAGAGGCAGACTGAGAGCAATGTTGGGATTCATGACATGCTGGCCAAGATTATGTCCAAGCTAGGGTCGTCTTAGTCCTTTGTGTCCTAGTTGTTTCTTTATTTCTTGCATCTGTCTTCTATGCATCTTCCTTGTACTTTCTGATAATTCTCTCTTTTTCAATCAATGAAAATTATCCTTTTTTTTCTCTCATATTGTTTTGTTTTTCATCTGAATCTCTTGTGTTTTTGATGTTATGACAAAAAGGGGGAGAAAATGTGATAAATGATCTAATTTATATTATCAGTTGCTGGGAGAAAGTCTCTACATTTCTAACAAGCATTTGCAAGTTCTGTGTCTTTAAGTGTTTTGCAGGATTGAAGACAATCTCAAAAAGCTCAACATGAGAAGCAAAGACATGGGGAAAAGCAATTCTGTATGGAATCAAGCTCATGGAAATTGAAGCAAGCTGAGTGCTATGAAGCTTCAAGATCAGAAGCAAGAAGGAAGAATGTTATGATATTCTGATGATAGAATGTGCTCTAACATATTCTTATTCCTTATATGTTCTGATGCATGTTTTTATTCTGAATATGCTCTGAAACATTATTATTTTATGCTCTGATACGTATTATATGTTCTGATACATATTTTATGTTCTGATTCATTCATGCTCTGACTTTTGTCGTTTAGTTTGTTCTGTAACATTTCAGGATGTAGAGATGCTCTGATGATACTCTGGTACATTCAACAATGTTCTGATACAATCTAGCATGCAATGATTCAAAAAGTAATTCAAGTTCTGAAGCTGTCCTATGGAAGCAAGAATCAGAAGCTATGAATGTTCTGAAGATCTAAGCATATGTGATCGTCTCAACTGAAATGGAAAATACTCAGGGAAGTCCTTTTATTATAAATTTCTTCCAGTATTTATTTCAGGGGGAGATTATTTATCTCAGGGGGAGATTGTTAATCTCAGGGGGAGACATATACACACATTATGTTTATATGCTTATGCTATAACTGTGTAATTGTCTTTAGCCGTATGATTTTCTGATTGCAAATTCATATCATTTATATATGTTTTTGTCATCATCAAAAAGGGGGAGATTGTTAGAACAAGATTTGTTCTGATCAATATTCTTAGTTTTGATGATAACAATGTATATGAATTTTGTATGAGATAATGTGGTACTCTAATACTATGCAATTTCCATTTCAGGAATTATATAAAGAGTATGCACAAAATCAGCAAGAAGCACTGACTCAGAAGGTTCAGCATGCAACATCAGAACATGGTCTGGCAAGACATCAGAAGATGGTCAAGCAGAATCAGAACATGGTCTATGGAAGCATCAGAAGAACTTGAGATCAGAAGCAGAAGCACTGAAGTTCTCATGGTATCACGCTCAGAAGCACTTCAAGGTCAGAAGACAAGAAGATGCTCTGCACCAAGCTGTATTGACTCTGAAGATTCAAATGTTGTATCTACAAAAGATCAAATCAGAATCAAGTACAAGATGGCAGGCTATGCTGACTGACAAAAGGAACGTTAGAAGCTATGAAAGGCAACGTCAGTAGACACAGCGAAAGCAAGGCTCTAGGTAGTTGACAAAAGAGTGAAACATTAAATGCAATGTTGTACGGATCACGCAAAGCATTAAATGCTCCCAACGGTCATCTTCTCAAACGCCTTTAAATATGAAGTTCTGATGAGAAGCAAGGTTACGAACTTTGAACATAACACTCGATCCAAAAACGCTGAAACATTGTTCAATTCAAAAGCTCTCATAACTTCATCTTCAACCTCACTTATTGCTGTTGTAATATCTTAGTGAGATTAAGCTTAAACTTTAAGAGAAATATCACAGTTGTGTTTATAGCTTTATAAGAAGCATTGTAACTCTTAGAATTTTGTTTACATTGAGTTGTAAGAACTAGAGTGATCAGGTTGTTGATCAGAATACTCTAGAAAGTCTTAGAGGGTATCTAAGCAGATTGTTCCTAGAGTGATCAGGTTGTGATCAGTATACTCTAGAAGACTTAGATGTTGTCTAAGTGGAAAACGATTGTAATCTTGTGTGATTAGTGGATTAAATCCTCAGGTGAGGTAAATCACTCCAAGGGGGTGGACTGGAGTAGTTTAGTTAACAACGAACCAGGATAAAAATCATTGTGCAAAAAGTTTTTATCTTACAAGTTTTAAAGCTACACTTATTCAAACCCCCCCCTTTCTAAGTGTTTTTCTATCCTTCATCATGGGCTATCTCTGGATCAAGACCACTTGTGAACTCTGGAGGATCCATCCGGAAGAAAGCACGAAAATTTGGCCCAATTACGGTTTGCGGAAAAGGAACAGGAGCAACTGGCTGTTGTTGCATGTTCTGCATCAATTGCATGATCATCTGATTTTGTTGTTACATTTGCTGCATCACTTGGAACCAGGGTGCATTAGATTCTCCAACTGGCACTATGGCATTTATTGCTTCTGGCAACACTTTTTCATGGAACATGTGTAAATTGTTGCCTAAAAAAAGATCAGGCAACAATTTTTGATTGTTACTAAGACAATTCGCGCAACACTTAGAAAATGTTCCCTAAAAATTAGTTACATATTATTCAATTGTGATGAAGTGCAAGAATACATTAGGTACAATCATTTACTTGCTACAACATTTCATCCTCACATTAAGTATCTTTTTATTTTGAATTAAAAATTAGTTATTTATTTTTGTAGAGAGCACGAGATTAATGTTCACAATCCTCGAAAAAGAAGTAAGTCAAGCAAAGCTAACAATCAAAGAGAAGGTTTTATTCAATGGTTTGAAACACGTCTCACAGATGAAAAAGTATCTGAATGGTTGAACGCGTTGTCTAGGGGACCAAATGATATTGCTAAAAGGTATTCTGGTTATGTTATTAATGGTTACAGATTTCATACAACAAAACACGAAGCAAGGCTTAAAACACAAAATAGTGGTGTGACATTAGAAGCGGTAACACAAATTCTTAGAATGCAAAGGATGAAAATCCAAAAACAACTTGTGTGACTTACTATGGTTCAGTAAAAGATATCATTGAGGTAGATTATTATGGTCAAAGAAGTTATGTATTGTTTAAATGTGATTGGTTTGTGGCTGAAGAAGACAAGTATGGGTTGACATGTGTTTACTTAAACAAAAAATGCTATAAAAATGATCCATTTGTGTTGGCATCTCAAGTTCAACAAATGCTTCTTTATTGAAGATCCTTTTAAGAAAAATAGACACTATGTTTTGAAGGCATTTCCAAGGGAATCATTTGACATGGGAGAATGTTTTAGTTCAGATGGCCAAGAATATGATATTTCAACAAATCTTGATATATCAAAGGATGATTGTGAAGTTGATTTGGTTAGAAAAGATGTACCTGATGATATCTTCGAAAAACCTTTGTCGGAACTTCACAAACAACAAGAAAATGAGAGTGGTGATGACACGAGTTGTGAAAGTGATAACGAATCCACTGATGATTCTAGTACTTGTTAATCAATGTTTTTTAGGTAGTGTTTAGCATATGTTTTCCCAAATTTTTTATATCATTTTTTACAAATATTTGTTACTGTGTTTTTCACTTATGTTAATAGATTGTGTTTGAATATTGTTTGTATTGTATAATTATGTCATTTTATGTTTTCCCCTTTGTAGATCATCATTGTAGCCACAATGGACACGGTAGTGGGTTTAAAAGATGGTGGATCTCTTAGAAAGATTGATTTAAGTCCTACTAAAAGTTGTGATTTTTATATCCAAGCAAAATCAAGCAAGGAGTTAGCAAAGAAATTCAAGCAAATTAAGAAGGAAAAAATTGACAAGTTACATGAGAGGCTACAAGGCAACAATAGAGAAATGGTTCAAGAGATTGATGAAGTTGTAGATGGTAAATCATTTTATTTTTTCATGATTATGACTATAAAAAATTACATTTGACTATCAATTCCTAATACACTTTTTATGAATTTTCACTAAAATTAGAAACACCTAAAAAAAGAACTCAAAAGGTTGGTGGTAATTTGGATAACGAAATTGTTACAAAGAAAATGGAGAAACCCAAGCTTGGGCAACCACAAGGTAAGTAATTTTATTGTTTATTATGATTATGTACATTTCTTTTATGTTATCATATATACTTCAAATTATTCCAAGAGCAAAGTTGTAAAATAATTTCCAATGGCTTGAGGTTAGCTTAACAATGTTGGTTTTATAGTCCGTTGAAACTTGTAACAGTGAGACAATGTTGAAACACTGTTAAGTTAAACTTTTATGAGTAATATAGTGCAGAAACAGTTCAGAAATAGCAAAAACATTGCTGAAACAATGTATAAATAGTTCAGAATAGTTCAGTTATGCAAAAAAATTAATAAAATCAGTGTTTAAATATGTAAAAACAGTGCAGAGACAATGTTGTATTGTTAAATTAGTATTCTTTCTTTATTCAGTTAGTGCTCTTTCTTTGTGTTCAATTACTCTTTGATGTTTCCAAAAAATACTTTAAATTATTCATAATATATATCTTTTGAATTATTTTCACTAAATTAGAAACACAAAAGAGAACTCATGGAAAAGCTACAACCAATGGATTGCACGGGAGACTACATGCAAATGATAGAGAAAGAGTTCCAAAGGGTGATAGAAAATTGGACAAGACCATTGCTACAAAGAAAATTGCTACTAGACGCAAAAAAGAATAAAAGACGCTTCTGGATATATACTAAGGTATGTGTGTGTATATATAAATTTGAACGTCTAATTAACTAGACGCAATTATTTTATCTGATTTACATAAATTGCTACTATTTGAACATTCCTAGAATTTTTCTGAACTTCTTTAACATTTTAAGGAATTTATATCAGATTTAAGAAATGGGGAAATTAATGGTTTTCTGTTTCAATTTTCCATTTTGTTAGTGTTAGAATACAAAACAGTTTAGTTACTAGTGTCCATCAAATCCATAGGGCCCATTGCAAGCTACAGAAATACTAATACTTGTAGTTATATGTGTCATACCAATATACAAATATGGTGTCACTCCAATAGATATGTGTCATACCAATATACAAATATGGTGTCACTCCAATAGAATTGAAAGATTCGAGGCTGTATGGATTAACTACTTTTAGTTTATAAATAATTTGTGATTTCAAAGTGGAAGAGATTAGGATAATTAGGTGGGAGATGTACTTTGGAGAGGTGTTATTAATGGACTAACTAATTTCTTCTGTGACAGTATGACATGATGCATTTTGGTGCCAACCACCATAGTCCCCAACACCTATTATATGGGAGTATGGCATGATTTCTAAGTGGAAGAGATTAGTATAATTATATTATAATCACTCATGACCAGTGTTATCAAAATTAAATAAAGTTTCTTGATCTTGTTTTATCATATATGAATGTGTAGCGGAAGTTTATCTTACCGATTGAAGCACGAAATTGGGTTGTGACTACTGTTAGAGATGCCGGAGAAGATATAAACATAAAATCAAGAAGAATCATATTTTGAAGTATTCCAACATGACTGAGAGACTCAAACATCGTCCTCCAAAGGTGCCAGAAGCTCATTTTAGAAACCTTTGTGAATATTGGAATAAGGAACATATACGAGTAAGAAATAATTATTTATGAATTATGAACCTTTTTTACATATGATATATTGAATTAAGATTTATATTATAATAATTTCTTCAACTTTAAATGCAGGAAATTAGTGAAAAGAACACTAAAAATAGAGCTCAACTAAAGTGGGTGCATCGAATGAGTCCCAAAAACTTCTCTTTGACTCGTGAAAAATTGGTAAATTCTATTTAATTCATGGGATATTATTATGCATTTTATTTAATTTATTTTTCTGCAATTGACATTATAATATGGGATGTTTTGTTTTGGAATTTTTGGGATTGTGCAGCATGCAAAAGAAAAAAGAGAGCCCACTCAATCTGAAATTTTTGTTGAAACTCGGAAAGGAAATAAAGCAAAAGAGATGGATGCAGAAACTGGAAAAATAGTTGTATGTCAAAATTTAATGTTACAGTACATTATATTTACTTAATATATTTGGAAAACATTCTCTATATTAGTAGTTTATATTACTTTAAATCTTTGCTAGTCCCAACTTCAAGAAATGGCTGGAAATGAGGAAAGTGATACAGAGGCTTTTGAAGCTGTTTTTGGAAAGGAGCGTCCTGGAAGGGTACGTTGTTATGGGAGAAACATAACTAAAACTTCCTTAAAGCGAAAGTCGGAGATCAATGCTTTGAAAAAAGCACACAATGAAGAGGTCTCTACATTGAGGAACGATTTGAAGATAAGATTGGTAGATTGCAAAATGCTTTTAAGACATTAATGCAACATTGCAATCCTCAAATTAATATGGAGTCAATAGAAGATTTGTTAGGATTATCCTATGGAGATGCTAATAGTGATCCAAAGGAGAGTGGCCCACAAATGCATTCATCTACATCGGCTCATGCTCCATGTATTCTAAAGGTAATTTAATCTATTACATTCAAGAGTGGTTAATTTTTCTTTTGAATAAACAAGATTTTTGTTGGTTTAAACTATGCCTAATCAAAAATGATTATTTAGATCATTCAATAATGATGATTCTGTCTTAATGTTCAGCTTGCTATATATTGTCATCTTAATGAAACCTTTATTGAATTTAGTCTTGGTTGCATTTCATTGGAATTGAGTTCCTCTTTTCAATTCTGAATTTCAAAATTTTCAACCAATTACTCTACTTGTTTGAGATATATTATTACATTTATGTGGCAAGGCATCTATAAAATTTATAGAGAAGTTAAACGTTTTAACAAGTTTTTTCATTCTCTTAAGCAGCAAAGTATCAATGAAGATGATGATGAGGACAACGGTGCAAGTGATGAAATTCAAGAGGACGACTTAAGTGATGAGGATGAAATAAGTGATGAATTTCAAGAAGACGACATAAGTGATGACGACATAGGTGATGACCTTCAAGATGATGATTTAAGTGATGAAGAAGAGGATGATGTAGATGACAACGAGTTGGACAAATTTAAATGAGTTGGATTTTGTTGTTTTAAGCTTCTACTTAAGCATTGAACTTAAAAAAAAAACTATCTATTTTGTCATTTTGCTAGACTTAGATTTATAAGTGTTAAACTTGTAGTATTAGACATTTTATGTATTTGAGTTAACGCTTGAAGATTTTATTAACAAATTTTTTGTGGTACATGTAATATATGTTTTGGGTAATTATTATTTGAATTGCTTATCTCATGAAAAATATGGTAAAACTTGAACTTTGTAATTTATACAGTTATTTACCAAGTATTCTATCCATTTCATTTTTAGGGAACAATTTGTAATTGTTACTAAATATGACAACATTTGAAAATCGTCCCCTTAAAGTGAGCTCACTTGATCACTTTTAGGGAACGTTTTACCGATGTTGCACTTTGTAGCAACACCTTAGAATCGTTGCCTCAAATAGTAAGCAAAAACGTCCCATTTTCCTGTATTTTAGGCGACGTTTAATAAAATTGTGGCCTAAAAGTGAAAATAAACGTCCCCTAAAATAATAGGTGATAGGAAAATAGCAAGTGTACTATTTTCGCCTATGTAGTAGTAATGGGAAAATCCCAAGTATCGAATCTCAAGGACTGCTTGACGATATAGAGTTTTATCAGTGTTTCAATTAAACAAAAGTTCAAAAGGTTGTTTTGATTGGTTTTGCAAATAAAGTAAATAAACAGAATAATAGAACTATGAATAGAGATGAGTAGATTGCTAGGGACGGTGAATGATTCTTCATGCAACGAATTCTCTGTCTCAATACAATAACATGCTTTTCATAGTTAATTACCGGTTCTTTAGAGTATCTAATCCTAAGGCCTTAGTGAAAAGATCTTTGACCTCACAACCTAATTACTATGTCCATAGATAATTACGGTTATGATCAAGCATTCCAATAACAAGAACTTCCGGTTACAATATGATATCCCTAGTCCTAGGTGATATAGATATTATATGTTCTTAATCATGTCCACAAATAATATGCCGTCCAGCTACACTATTCATTCATATTCAGAATCCGTTTTTCTGACGGATAAAGCATTATTAACGGATGAAGAACAAATTAACAAATACGAAAAGTAAAATAGTTATTGCATCAATTGAATGAATTCATCACAATCAGAATCAGGGTCACCCCCCTAGCAATGGGGGGTTTAGCTACTCATGAAAATAACAGAAACCATAGTGTAAATTGTAGACATTACAGATAAATGAAGGAAATCCAATCTTCAATGGCAAAAGCTCATAGAAATCTTCAATCCCTGCATAGAATCTGAGTTCTCCAGCCTTCTACAGTGTATTTTCGCTCCCAAATTCGTCCAACCCCTGTCCAAACGCAACCTCCTCCTTTTATTTCTGCCAAACTGGGCTTTTCAGCAAGAAAGCCCATTCTTTTACGTGCACACGCGTGTGGACACGCGTTTGGTGGCTGTGACACGCGTCCTGGGACGCGTCTGGGCAGGGGCAGGCATTCCTTTGTAATTCTGGCAGCTGGGACGCGTGTGGGCACGCGTCTGGCAGTCTGGGACGCGTCTGGGCACGCGTTTGATGGCTTGGGACGCGTCTGGGCACGCGTTTGGTCAACAGACCTCAGCATTTCACTTCCACACGCGTTTGGGGACGCGTTTGAGCAGCAGGATGCACTTTCATAGGCTCCACACGCGTGTGGGGACGCGTTTGGCCAGGCCATGTGCTTTTTCATCAGTTTCTTCACGTTTCGCACTGATTTTCTCCATTTCATTCATCTGAGCCTACAAACACTTAAACACAAAACCAAAGCATAAAATGACGAATAATAAATTAAAACATAAAATAAAATACTTAAAGATAACTAAAAACAGCGGTAAAAATACGTGTGAAAACCACTGATCAAACTCCCCCAAACTTAAACCGTTGCTTGACCTCAAGCGACAATTACAAGAGTTAATGACCTTCAAGGCACATCGGTATTCATACGTGAGATATCCAGTTTTATTGATCAAGAAACAGTGGTCCGACATTCACATGACGCGACGAGTTTCTGCTCCCACTTTAAACCTTAAGCTCCCCTTTTCGATACCTCTCCAACTATGCTTTGCACTTAAGTCTCTTTCCGATTTTCCTCCTCTTTCATTCGGACAATCACATTACGGCACTGTATTTCTCATAATAATCATCACATGCATGAGACAGATCAAGACTTTATATTTTCTTTTCTCTGGCATCAAACGAGCAGCATTTGCTACTTTCTTATTACCGATGAAATTTTCAAACTTTACAGTTGTATATTGTCATTTTGGACGACGTTTGGGGATCAACCTCCTTTGGGCTGAATAACCGGGTAAGGGTTACCCAACTTAGCGAGCCGGTTGCCTTTTACCGCCTTTTCATCATTTGGTGCCAACCTTATATCCTTTATTTATTATTATTTTTTTTTTCAACCAATCATCATGCATGTGAATCTGAATTATGCCAGACTGTATCAATAAACTACTCGAGGAGTACTTCTCAGGATACAAGTACTATGGTGCAAATCTACACGTTGGACTCGTATTTCATTTAAGGAACCAAGGGTGTTTAACCAAACCTCTTCTTGTCACATTATTCCGAACTTCCTGTCCTCAACCAATCCTCCCTTCATCTCTATATACTATTCCCGATCGCTCTTTAAGATCCAAACTCTTCAAAATTTAAAAATTTCGGTTAAAATTTGGGAGAATGATTTTGTAAGTCTTACACATATTATAGCAGCAAAATAAATTAAAAATGCAAAGAGTGAAACCTCCCCCAAACTTGAACAAAACATTGACCTCAATGTTTTAGAACAAGCCCGAGAGAGGTGACTCACAGAGGGTACTGCACTCCATAGCTTCCACTTGAAATGCCCCTTTTATTTTCTGAAAATAAAACAAACAAACAGAGAAATTAATTATTAAAACTGTGGGTTGCCTCCCACGAAGCGCTTCGTTTAACGTCGCATGGCTCGACGGTCCATTACCCTTTATTATGGAGGGTATTTTCTATTCCACACCTGGTTGCTTTTCACCTCCGCAACCAAAAACTCATGAAGATGAAAGGCATGGACAACTTTTCCCTTCAATTCACTTACCACATTCTTCTTGACTTTCTTAGCCTTCTTCGGACTTTTGATAGCTTCATGAGTTGTTTCTACCCGAGATGCTATGCTTGAAACTTTTTCTTGGAGCTGCTCAGGCTTTTTGTCTTTTTTTTCACTTTCTATCATACCACCAGAATTTTGATCATTCACAACCGCCCTATGTTTCTTAACTCCTAACATCTTCAAGGTTACTTCTTCATCAAAAGATCTCAGCGTTAGTGTCCCCTTTTCAATGTCGAGGTTGCAGCGACCTGTCGACAAAAATGGCCTCCCAAGAAGGATAGGAGTTTCTTCGTCTTCCGGAATGTCCATGACGTGGAAGTCCACGGGGAATACAAACTTATCCACTTCCACCAATACATCTTCTGCTACCCCATATGATTTCTTGATGGTGTGGTCGGCGAACCTTAACTGTGTCTTACTCTCACTAATCTTTTGCAACTCAAGCTTTTTAAAGATTGACAAAGGCATTAAACTCACACTAGAACCAGAATCGAGGAGCACCTTTTTAAAAGTTATGTTATTGATAGTGCATGGTATTGCCACCGCTCCCGGGTCTTTCCTCTTTATTGGGATCTTTCTTGCTGACGAGACTAAACCGCACTTCTCAGTTGCAATCTTTTGTTCTCCTTCCACTGATCTCTTTTTCGCCATCACCTCCTTCATAAATTTCCTATACAAGGGCATGTGCTCAAGTGCTTCAAAGAATGGTAGATTTACCTCTAGCCTTTTGAACAATTTAGTGAACTTCTCGAAGTCTTTCTCTTTTGACTTCTTCTTTGTCACTCTGGAAGGGAAAGGTAGTTTGATCGCCGGTTCAGCATCTTTCTTTTTTTCTTCAACTGGTTTAACCGGTGGTATCACAACTTCTGGCTCTTTCGAATTCTCTCTTATTTCTAGATCCACCTCTATTACCATAGGGTCATCTATTTCCTCTTTCTCTTTTTCTGATTCAGCCACCCTTTTGCTCCTTGTTGTAACAGCATTAATCTTCTCTTGATCTTTCGGATTTTTCACAGTTGCACTCGGAAAGTTACCTTGTGCCTGTAGAGTGATATGCTGTGCTATTTGACCCACCTGAACCTCTAGATTTTTTATTGAAGCTGTGGTGTTCCTATGGTTGTTTCTTGTCTCTTCTTGAAACTGAGAGCATTGTCCAGCCAATCTCTCGATAGCTACTTCCCACTCCGCCTTCTGAGGGCCTTGTTGTTGTTGTTGATCTTTCCAAGCGAAGTTGGGATGATTCTTCCACCCAGGATTATAGGTGTTAGAATAAGGATTATTTTGCCTCAGGAATTTGATTTCTTCAATTTGCTTGGGAGTTGCAACACAACATACAGTTTGATGAGGACCATTGCAAATTTCACATATTACAGGTTGAGCTTGTTGCACTTGAGCCACCCGTTGTGTACCTATATTCATAGCCTTCAATCTTTTTTCAACTTCAGCCGATATCGCATCTTCAACTCGGATTTTTGAGGTTTCCAGCTTGAGGTCAATGATTCCTTCTGGTTTACTGGTACACCTATCATACAGCTCCAAATGCTCATTTGCAACTATAGCTTCAATGATCTTGATGATACCAGAGGCTGTTGTGAAATTTGTTGAGCCTCCAGCTGCTGTGTCGATTAACTGCTTTGTTTTCATTCTGAGCCCATTGACAAATACTTGCATCTGTTCAGTCTTGTCCATATTATGAGTGGGACATGCTACTAGAATTCTTTTGAATCTTTTGTAAGCATCTCCTAAGGGCTCACCCTCCTTCTTCTTGAAGTTCAAAATGTCATACCTCTTTCTTATAAAGACCGAGGCGGGGAAATACTCATTCAAGAAAGCCTTCTCCATTTCTTCCCATGATGTGATACTGCCTGCTGGAAGAGAATAAAACCACTCTTCTGCTTCTTCGGCTAAAGTGAACGGGAACATTCTCAGCTTCTTTGCTTCTTCTGTATGCCCTTCAATTTTTAGAGTTGTGCTCATGGTCAGAAATCTCTGCAGGTGCTTGTTTGCATCTTCATTTACCTTTCCGGTGAAAGGTTTCCTTTCAAGCTGATTGATTGTGCTTGGATGTAGTTGAAAATTTGCAGCATTTACCGGTTGGTTGACAATTGTTTGTCTTCCCCCCGGTGTGTTTGCAGCACCATAGTCACCAAGGAGTCTCTCAGGAGGAGGAGGATTTTCACCCATGGTTTCTTCTTCACTTTCAGACTCTGAATCGGAATGAACTGACACAATTTCCTCTTCAGGTTCCAGTTTAGCCAACCGAGCTTGTCTTCGCCTTGCGTGCAAAGTTCTTTCGATTTCTGCGTCAAAAAGAAATTCAGCTGAGGCCTTACCTCGCATACACAGATTAGACAAATATTAGAATTAGGAAAAATAAATAAAAAGTGCAGAAAATAAAATTTTAGTCGCAGAGCAACAAAATTTTAATTGAAATAAATCTAGAACTCTATAATCTTCGGCAGTCCCCGGCAACGGCGCCAAAAACTTGATAGGAAAATAGCAAGTGTACTATTTTCGCCTATGTAGTAGTAATGGGAAAATCCCAAGTATCGAATCTCAAGGACTACTTGACGATATAGAGTTTTATCAGTGTTTCAATTAAACAAAAGTTCAAAAGGTTGTTTTGATTGGTTTTGCAAATAAAGTAAATAAACAGAATAATAGAACTATGAACAGAGATGAGTAGATTGCTAGGGACGGTGAATGATTCTTCATGCAACGAATTCTCTGTCTCAATACAATAACATGCTTTTCATAGTTAATTACCGGTTCTTTAGAGTATCTAATCCTAAGGCCTTAGTGAAAAGATCTTTGACCTCACAACCTAATTACTATGTCCATAGATAATTACGGTTATGATCAAGCATTCCAATAACAAGAACTTCCGGTTACAATATGATATCCCTAGTCCTAGGTGATATAGATATTATATGTTCTTAATCATGTCCACAAATAATATGCCGTCCAGCTACACTATTCATTCATATTCAGAATCCGTTTTTCTGACGGATAAAGCATTATTAACGGATGAAGAACAAATTAACAAATACGAAAAGTAAAATAGTTATTGCATCAATTGAATGAATTCATCACAATCAGAATCAGGGTCACCCCCCTAGCAATGGGGGGTTTAGCTACTCATGAAAATAACAGAAACCATAGTGTAAATTGTAGACATTACAGATAAATGAAGGAAATCCAATCTTCAATGGCAAAAGCTCATAGAAATCTTCAATCCTTGCATAGAATCTGAGTTCTCCAGCCTTCTACAGTGTATTTTCGCTCCCAAATTCGTCCAACCCCTGTCCAAACGCAACCTCCTCCTTTTATTTCTGCCAAACTGGGCTTTTCAGCAAGAAAGCCCATTCTTTTACGTGCACACGCGTGTGGACACGCGTTTGGTGGCTGTGACACGCGTCCTGGGACGCGTCTGGGCAGGGGCAGGAATTCCTTTGTAATTCTGGCAGCTGGGACGCGTGTGGGCACGCGTCTGGCAGTCTGGGACGCGTCTGGGCACGCGTTTGGTGGCCTGGGACGCGTCTGGGCACGCGTTTGGTCAGCAGACCTCAGCATTTCACTTCCACACGCGTTTGGGGACGCGTTTGAGCAGCAGGATGCACTTTCATAGGCTCCACACGCGTGTGGGGACGCGTTTGGCCAGGCCATGTGCTTTTTCATCAGTTTCTTCACGTTTCGCACTGATTTTCTCCATTTCATTCATCTGAGCCTACAAACACTTAAACACAAAACCAAAGCATAAAATGACGAATAATAAATTAAAACATAAAATAAAATACTTAAAGATAACTAAAAACAGCGGTAAAAATACGTGTGAAAACCACTGATCAATAGGCAACGCTCGCACAGGAGACGACTGGAAAACGTGCCCTATTGTTTTAGGCAACGTTTATCACATTTCTAGCTACACTTTTCAATCGTTGTTAAAGAGGAAAAATGTTGTAGTGTTGGGTCTCAGGCTTTACATTCCTAGTCCTGGGCCTTCCGAGACCTCTGCGTCCATCAGCCATTTACTTTTTTGTCCTACACATGGAATTAAGTTAATCAGGCTCAATGCCATAAGTAAGACATAAGGAATCATGCCGACGATTACACATATGAGGCAGAATTATACTGTCTTATGTTTCATGGAAAAGCCGAGAATCGACGTGCTCTGATACCAACTGTAACACCTCATACATATCATAGCCTATGATAACATGCATATGGTATTAAATGGTACGTGAAAGTCATACATAAGCAGCGGAACATATAGAGAGTATTAGTACAAGTACAAATGCCGAATGTATCATGGCCAAAATACATTATCCCAAAAAGGGTACTAATATATCATCCAAAAGATACACAATTGAAAGATACAAAACAGAAAGGAACTTCGCCATGAAGCATCATCACAAGACTAATCCATCTTACCCTTGCCTTTATCCTGCCTCGAACCACCTGAAAATAAGATAATTGGAATGGGGTGAGATTAATAAATCTCAGTGAGTCCCCCTATCTTACGGGTTCACTCAAATCTACAAGGTTCATACAACAAACGAATCCACCGAGGACTCGAGGTTTTTCTCACGGCTGGGTGCAAATACACAACAAGGTACACTACCATTGGTAGTCCCATGACAAACCGAGGTAGCAACAAGCACATAGCCTAACAAAACAAATATGCAAACCCGTACCCGTGTACGAGGAATCCATAAGTAAGTTCTACTATTCTACTTAGGCTACGCAATACCACACCCTCGATGAGTTACCTCTTGTGCCTACGCGTCAAAAGACTTGCACATGCACACCGCTAGATGAAACAAATCATTCCTATATGGAATTCCATCCACGACGAGTTTTCCTATTGTGACCTTGCCTAAGTGGCATTACAACCCCATCGATCATCTATACGCAAATGTGAAACCGCTAGTGCAAATATGCCATAATGACTACACAAGCCCACCAGGTGAAAGCCTAGTGATTATTTATTTGACATTACTAGAGGTGAGTTTTCCTGACATGATATTATCTACGCGACATCATATCCCTACCATACCAAGCACACAGATGATTACATGCTAGAGGAAACACCATAAAGACCCTATGAGCGCATCCCAATGGTAGCTCAGGTGCATATGACTTACCAAATGCCGATGTTTTACTACTGAAGGTAACCCCTTCAGCCACCGCAATAATAATATATGTCATGTGCGCTTTACCACCTATTAGCCTAGGTCTACTTCGATTCAAGCGTATATCAATCACATCACCAAGCCCCACAGACACACACTTCCGAGCATTCAACCAGAACAACGGAAAGCATAACATGATTATAATACAACATTTAATATGATGCATCCATCAGTAATTCGTATATTGAGAAATATCACGTTCATGCTCATATGCAATACCACACGTTTAAATACAAGTTAAACAATTCTCACACGACTAAGGAGGCATTCGGTTCTCTTATTCGAAACGGAACTGCTCTTGGGGTTTTAGTTTCAAAAAACTCCATTCACAACACTTAACTGAATATGAATTAGGTATATCGAAAAACGATATTCTAACATCGGGGATAATTTTCCTAGATAATATGTCTTCACTATGCCACAAAAGGGCTTTTATAGCGCTTATTTTGGTCTTTTAAAGCACTTAAAAGCGCTGCCATAGCCAGCGCTGTCGTAGGTAAAGACAGCGCTTTTTGGTACGCCAAAAGCGCTCTCGTAGCATCCCTTTTAGCAGCGCTTTTTCCAGAAAAGCGCTCTCGTAGCATCCCTTATAGTAGCGCTTTTTCTAGAAAAGCGCTCTCGTAGCATCCCCTATAACAGCGCTTTTATCCAGAAAAGAGCTCTCGTAGCATCCCCTATAGCAGCGCTTTTTCCAGAAAGCGCTTTCATAGGTTGCGCTTTTTTTATCTTTTATGCTTTTTTTTATCTTAGGTAGGCCTTTAAAAGCGTTTTTGAAAGCGCTGTCGTTGCTAAAGGCAGTATTTTAAAGTGCAACGTGTAATTTAAGTCACCCAGTTCGACTGTAATTTATATTTATTTTCAACCTATAATATTTTCGACCTGTAATATATTTCCAACCTGTAATATTTTCAACCTATATTTATTTTCGACCTGTAATATATTTTCAACCTGTAATATTTTCAACCATATGTAGGACATTATATACCAATATAATACCATTATAATCCAAAATAATATATATACACAATTATAGCTCAATTCACATGTTTACAACAGATACATATAACTAAATCATCTCTAACAATAACTAAATCGGAATATAAGCCCGAAATTCTCAAAATCCGACGAGCGCACGTCCTGGTCCTGCAAAGTATAAACAGAACAACACGGTCAATTAAACTAACTTTGCTCAAACACAATTAAAGGTTCCAACATCTATACTTCAAATTTTCCAAGAAAACAAATTGTCATTCAGAAACATCAACAATATTATTAGTAACAATTTCATGTGATTTGGAACTCAATCCACCAATGTAATGTGTCATCAATCTAGTCTCAAATCAAACTATCAGCACCACTTATTTAAGAATCAAACTCAGTACAACAACAAAAACAAAGTTCAGCACTCTTATTCAGCAAACAACAAACTTGATTCATATAACAACGTCATCATCGTCAATTAATATTAAGAAAAATGAACCAACATCCACCAAAGAAACTCAAACACAAAGTCATTATCAAAATCTGTCACACATTAATGTATTCATAAAACTTTTCACACAATAATGTATTCATACCTATATGAATAGTCGCTGAATATAAAATTGACATAATTCCTCTTTGATTTCTTCCAACTTAAGTCTCGTGTAAGAAGCAGCATAGAAGTCATCAAAGTACTACATAACAAAAACATAATATGCATGATTTAGTTAAATGTAATAAATTATAAGAAATTATCCTAAGTTATAAATCCATACCGTGATTGGAATCTCTAATTGATTAGTTTGAAGGATTTCTTTCAAAAACCTCAAAACAAAGTATTCGCAATCTGTATCGTTTCGCTATCACAGACACTACATAGAAAAACAAATAAGACTTTATAGTTGTCTTGTTTTATCAAGTAGCATAACTATTATAAGCAAAATTGTGAAAATTAATGTACATGCACTTTGATCCAAGTAATGTTGTTTGATTTAGTCCGGGATACCTGTGCGTCTCTTTGACTTCGGAACACTTGTATTGATCTAACAAAAATATAAAAGCATATATTTAGATCAATCCCACAAATAATTAAATATATAAATATACACGAATATTTAGAACGATCTCACTTACGTATCAATCGTTGACTTCATAGCCGGATAATTGGTCCAGTCACCATCTACCGAATTCAGAAAATATACCACTTCTTTTATAGGGTTGATAGCAAGCAACAACCAGTGTGCTCTTTAAATTAAAACAAAATTAAAGTTTATATGAAAAATTTTCTATGCAAAAGAAACAAAGATTAGATGAACCAAGAATGAAAAACTAACCCTACTGGTCGGGTATTATACACCCAAAGAAACAGGCTTTCTGTATTGCCGGTGGTCATGAATCTATCGACTAAGCGCTGTCTAACTGATTTCGGTTCTGTAGCAATTATCTATCTGCTGCAATGGGCAGAAGACACGAAATAGAATTTGTTTGACAATTCAGTCCCGCGCAACACTTTGTCATACAACAACCTTAAATAAATTAGACTATTTTCATTAAAATGTGTAAATAAATTGTTCAACTAATTAAATAATATATTCATCGAATTACCGGATATGTGAGTGAATATTACCGACGCCTAATTGGTCATGCGTAAAAATCTCTTTCATGTCATCTAGTGCAACATTTTCGAGGAATTCAATACCAAAGACAGCTTCATCCATATTAATTTCACGGAAAGCACCTATCGTCAAATCTGACATATCAACAAGTGTTCCGAGCGTATGCCGGTATCGAGGCACAAAAGCACTTCTTTTTGCCCCGGCCTTTGGAGGACCCTTTTCCTTGGGTGGTACGCTGCGAACTTGCTGCGTCACTTGTTGTGACCCTCGAGCAGATACCTAAAAATCATATAACTTAGGTAAATTATAAAATCGTGCAGTTTTAGATTCAGATCATATATTAACACTTTAAATGTACCTCTTTTAGTGATGGAACAGACTCGTCCTCCTGCAATATCCCTTTACCCTTAACTGCGGGTTTTGTAGGAGCAGTCTAAAATTATCATGTACTGCAGTGATGAAACTTTGATTGTGCTCTCGTACTATCTAATTCTCATTTCTATTCGGATTTAAACCTCAGAGAACAACCTTGTGCATTTCAATATACGGCTCAACCTCAAGCTCATTGTGCAAAACATACAAATGCACTTGATCCCGTTCGACCATTGATACTGTCATAACTTTATATCCAATTAGCCTTTTTCCTTCTTTTTTTTCAACAATATGAGATTTGGGGAGTCCAATTGATTGAACACTTGACAAATATTCAGTACAAAACTCAACCGCTTCTTCAACAACGTATCGTTCGGCAATACAACCCTCCGGTCGACTTCTGTTTTTCACGTACCCTTTTAATATTTTCATATAATGTTCAGCAGGGTACATCCATCTCCTATAAGCTGGTCCGCACAATTGTGTCTCTTTCACAAGATGAACGACTAGATGAACCATTATGTCAAAAAACGAGGGAGGAAAATACATTTCAAGATCACATAAAGTAACAACTATCTCTTTTTGCAATGTTGGTAATATCGCAGGATCGATCACCTTACTGCAAATTGACCTGAAGAAAAAACACAGTTTAGTTATTGTGCTTCTTCCTTTTTTTGGAAGAATAGAACGTATACCTATTGGTAGAAAATGTTCCATTATAACATGGCAATCATGCGTCTTTAAACTCTTTAACTTGAGATCTTTCATGGACACAAGTCTTCTAATATCTGATGAGTAGCCTTCTGGAACTTTAACTTCACTGAGGAACTTACACAATGTTTTCTTCTCCTTTCTAGATAGAGTGTAAACAGCAGGTGGCAGATATGTTCGTCTTCCTCTCGTCACGGGTCCCAATTCAGTTCTCATTCCCATGTTTACCATGTCCTTCCTTATGTTAAGGCCATCCTTAGACTTTCCTTGTATATTGAGTAACGTACCATTAACACTGTCAAATACATTTTTTTCAATATGCATAACATCGAGGAAATGTCTTACGTACAACGACTTCCAATATGGAACTTCAAAAAAAATTGACCTCTTCTTTCACCCACCCTTGACAAGTAAATATGCAAAAGGCTTCCAAACTGAGGGCTCACATCTTTCACCTTTTCAAAAATTTGATCACCTGTCAAAAAAGGCGGGGCTGTACATTGTTCGGCCTTTCCATTGAATGCTTTTCTCCACCCACGGTAGTGATGATTAGAATTTAAGAATCTACAATGACCGAGAAAGAAATTCTTTTGAGAAAGATCCAAACGTGTCGTATCGGTTTCATCTTCACAAATAGGACACGCTTTTTGACCTTTATTGTTGTACCCTGATAGATTTCCGTATGCTGGAAAATCATTAATTGTTCCAAATAACATCGCCCTCAAGTTGAAACTTTCTTTCGTATACCCATCATAAACCTCCACACCGTTCTCCCACAAAAAATTTAAATCTTCGATTAAGGGTGCCAAGTATACGTCTATGTCATTCCCTGGTTGTTTAGGCCCAGAAATTAACATAGATAACATCATGTACTTACGCTTCATACATAGCCACGAAGGTAGGTTATAAATCATAAGAATCACGGGCCAGGTTTTATGCGAGATACTTTGAATACCATGCGGGTTCATTCCATCAGTAGACAACGACAAGCGAAGGTTTCTTGCTTCTTTTCCAAATTCAGGATAATCATTATCAACTTTCATCCACTGTGGTGAGTCATCCGGATGTCGCAACTTTCCATCAATAATTCTTTCATCTGCATGCCAAGTCAAGTGTCTTGAATCGGTTTCACTACGATACATGCGTCTAAATCTCGGAATTATAGGAAAATACCATAAGACTTTTGCCGGAGACAACTTTTTCTTATATCGAGGGGCACCGCATTTAGGACACTCATTCAACGCTGCATACTCGTTTCAAAACAAAACGCAATCGTTTGGACAGGCATGTATCTTATCATAGCTCATGCCAATAGAGAACAACATCTTTTTGGCCTCATACGTTCGATTGGGAAGAACATTATCCTCTGGTAGCATATCTTTCATAAGGGCTAATAACTCTGTGAAATTCGTATCCGACCATCCATTGTCCGCCTTTAAGTTGTACAACTTTAACACCGCAGACAATCTTTTGAATTTTGTACAACCATCATACAACAGTTTCTCTGTATCGCTTACCAACCTCTTGAACATTTTGGGACAATCCTCAAGATCTTCTTCAAGCGCTTCTGCAATCTCTTCGACTCGATCATAATCGTATGTGTCTGTGCAATTGTCGTTTGAAGCATACATCGTATTATACCTCGATTCAACATTCCCGTTACTTTTCTCACCATGCAAATTCCAACATGTATAACTTCTATAAATTCCAAACCGTAGTAAATGTGATGCCAATTGATCCTCGTCAACCTGACCCCCATAACAGCAACCCAAGCAAGGACATGTCATTCGACTTGAGTCTTCGGCGTGCGCAACCGCAAACTTAACGAATTCCGATACACCTTTCTCGTACTCTATCGACAATCAGTTTGAATTCATCCATGTCTTATCCATGTCTTAATTAAGCTAAGAAAAAACAACTAATTATTAAGGCACAAAACGGTATAATGCGTTTCTGTAAAAACCAGTAATAAAACGCAGCATATTCATACAATTTCAGATAAATTCATCACAATACCAGTATTTTGAGAGAGAAATTTACCTCGAATTTTGCCGAACTCAAGAAAACGCAGAGAATGAGCGCTGTACGTCGAACTAGGCCGGGAAATGCTGCTAATTCAAAGGAAAGAAAACTCCTATTATAAAAATGAGCCATCATAGCAGTTCATTCAAAGCACTCCTAATTACTTTGGCAAGAGAGAACAATTAATTACCTGTATAGAAGTAAGCAACTTCTAGACCCACACAATGTAAGATTATTGAAAACTATCAAACTTCCACTCTTCACAAGTAACCCCTATAGCAAATTCACAAAGTTAGTGTAATACGGTGAACTGACTTTTTATCGAAATGTCGCGGTAAGCAAGAGTCGCCACCGACTTTTATTTTATCCAATTTTTAGGAAAGGCTAAAAGAACAGGAAAAGACCTTTTAAAAAGATTTTGAGTTTGGGGGGTAAGTTATACAAAGGGAAGGTGTAAGGCACCCTTTGCATCCATGGTTATCCATGGGCTCTTAATTGCTTGGCTCACTTTGTTTTCAAAATGTTTGAACTGTTTGAAAAGCGGGGTGTGAATAGAAAAGATTTTGTTAAGGACTTTAACTTGTAAATAAGCGTAACCTTGTTTTGAAAGTATTTGAAAATAGTTGGAAAATATTTTGATTTGAACTTAGAGCAAGCAATTAGTGGCAACTACCCTAAGTTTAAAAACTTTTTCTTTTAGCTTTTCAGGCGAAAGGATCTATCCATGCCATAAGAGGGCAGGAAGTCTTTCAATTGGATGTTTAAGGGTTATCGAGATTATCATTCACCACAAGACTGTCCCCTGCCATAAAGAGGGCAGGTAGTCTAAGGGAAGGATATAATAGTCATTAATCTTTTTAGGCATCATGCGAGGATACCTTAGCAATAGGACAATCATCTTTATTTTTCCGAGGCAGCATCGAGGGACTGGATGATTTTTATTCTTGAAGGAAACCTTGCTTTAGGTATCCTCGGAATCGAGGGACTTGACTATTTTTACAATTAGAGGCAACAGGCAGCAAGGCAACAAGGCAACCGGAGGGATTACCCTAAAGGTGTGTGTGTGGCACAATCAGGTGGTTAATTCAGATATCTTTATCTTGTAATTAGTTATCTACTTTTGTTAAAGGCTTGCACTCCCTAAGATTACTAACCACGCAGTTTAAAATGAGCAGAAATTAAAGGCAGAAATTAAAGTTCCTATGCTATTACAATAAACACCTGCGGGGACGGGGATTACAATAAAAACCTGTAGGGGAATGCGGAAATTAAAAGGAGGAAAAAATAAGAGGGATCAATAATTATCTTTGAGCGCTTTGATCTTCTCGAACCCTAGATTGACTCTGAAAATTAAGAGAAAAATAATAGAGTGAGTGTAGGCATGATTCATTGATTACTCGAGGCAAACCCTATTTTAAAATAAAAATAAAATGACATTAAAATAAATAAAGAAATAAATAAGAAACTTAGCTTTTTTTGATCGCCATGGCGCGTAGTGGGAGGATCTTGAGATAACCCTAAAAAGTAGGCGCGAAGAAGAGAAGTGTTAGTGCATTTAAGATTCGTTAACTATTGGTATAAAACCTGCTATATCCCAAAAGGAAAATAAAATAAATGAATGGGATTAAACAAACCCTAAAAGGTTAATCAAAGTTCGACCAGATAGATAAGCGATAAGCAAACATACAGTGATTAGTTATCACGAGGAAGAATAATATCAGGGTTTAAAGCAATCGGTTTAAATATGAAAATACATAAAAATAAATAATTCGATATTTTTAGAAAAAATCGAAGGTTCGATTAAATAAATTAAAAGGTCATGGAAAATATTTATTTAATGAAGACATAACATATTTAAAAATAATTTTTAAGATAGTAATAAAAAAATAGAGAAAAGGAAATAGACAAAAAGACTTAAAAATAAAATAAAATAAAATAATAAAAAGAATTCTTAGCTCTGATTCCATATGGGTCAGCTCTGGTGGTCCATGATGGTCTTGCGCTTCAAGGGCCTCAGATCTAGCTACGTGTGAATCGATTGGAAGAAACAGGAAGGTGCATGGTGTATCATGTGAGTGCGTGCGCACTAGATCCCTGAAAATGTTGATTGATAAAAAATTTGTGTACCCCATGGATCGAACTCATGCCATGAAGATGGACAGCCTCTCTCTCTTGCCAAGCGTGCTGTAGATGCAACTTAATAACATATTTACTTAAAAACAATAAATGTAAAATAATGAGAATAATGGGATAGTCAAACAAACAAAGTCATATGGGGCCCTGGAGTGCGCGCTAGCCAATCGCGAGGGGAGAGAGAGAGCAAATGTCTGACTGGCCAATGAAGAACGCACACGCGTGCAGTCAAGAGGTCAGCGTCCTCGTCATCATCTCCAACCTCCGCACTTGCGGATTTTGTTGCAACCGTAGCTGTGGAATTACCTGCGGATTTTCCGCAGGTTTTCTTCCTAATTTTCTGACCTTCGAAACAGTCATGGGTGACGTCGCAGGGATCCCTATCTCGCCCAGATCCACTAATTAAAGACCCAGGAATCTGATAGCGTTGTTAGTTCGGCCGGAAACACCCTGAAAACTAAAATACGAAGAAGAAAAGGCTTGTGCCCTAACAATGGTGATTTAAAGTTTATGCGTGAAAGCTTCGCATAAACGGTTCTAATGGCTTCCAAACACCTTCACAAACTCAAATACGTGGTTAGATAACATTGAAACAAAGAGAAACATGATATACGAAAATTTAAAAATATGAATGTATATGGTGTTTATGATGCATGGATTCCGTGTGTAATCACATGCTTATTCTCACCTGCACTTACCCTTTTATCTTCCAAAAATGGAATGGAACGAAAAAATAATCTTTGAAGCGTCTTGAATTGGAGAATCCGAATTGCCCTAGCTTGTTGTTCTTTTTCACGACTTAGAAACCCTTGTATTTCTCCCCAATCTCTTTTTTTTTCTCCTATGAGGCTGCAGCAATATGTATATATATGAGGTGGATTAGGGTTTTAAAACTTAGGCCAAAGATCACTTAATTTGTGAGGCAAATATTTGATTCCAAATTGCACCCAATATTTCTATTTTTGAGTCTTCTATTACTTTATGCATATTTTCCTTAAATCATGACCATTAGATCAACCTCCATTTGATTATATAATTTTTTTAAATAATCAAATCATATTTTATCATTAAATAATGATTTTATTTTGATTTATTTTGATTTTAATGAATAAGTTCAAAATAAAATAAATAAAAATCACAAGATAAAGATAAAATGATCCATGGGCCTTTGATGAGCTTAAACCCACGTGGAAAACTTGAAATTAGAGGCCCAGGACTCAAACTTTCAAAATTCACCGATTAGAGTTTCATGTAATTCTCAACTTTTGCCCAAATTGCACCAATCATAACTCTTTCAATATTTATCATACGGAGATGATCTAGGACTTTTTGGAAACCTTGAAGAGCCCTCTAAACCATGTCTTTGGTCTCATGTCAAAATTATTTTCCATGATCCTTGTATCCTCTTCTGAAAAAGATGAATTTTGGTTGACTTTCGAAGGGGACCTGTAATGTTTTGAGTCATATCTCCCAAATGAAGCATTTTTTGACTTGGCATGTAGAGACAAAATTGTAGAGAATCCAATTTCCTTCAAATTGAGCTTTGGATGGAAAATTTCTGATGTTCCATGTGGGAGTTATGGCTGGTCAAAGTTTAGTTGACTTTCTCCTATACAAACCCTAATTTAGAAACTTTTTGAACTGTTGATTTTTGATCTTTCCTTGATGAACCATTATCAATACTTGATAAAATGGTGAATTATACTTCAATATTAGGATCTTGACAAAAAATCAGGAGTTTTGACTTTACTTTGCCCACAGTTGACTTTTAGGTCAACCCAATCGACTGTTGACTTTCTGAATATTTGAGTGATCAATCTTTTAAGCTGAGAATTGATACTTGTCATAGAGGTAATGTAAGATACTTTGAGCCATATGAGATGCCTTGGAGCCATTGGTTTACTGATTTTCCTTTGAGTAAACCAAACCCTAGTTTCAGAGCCTTGCATAGGAGAGTGTGTCTTGGAGCTTTATGTATTGATTTGAATTTGTATAAGAGAAATAGTATGGGCAAATTTTGGGGTATGACAGCTGCCCCTGTTCAATTTTCTTAAACCTGAAGATGTAGAGTGGTTTGTATGTCAGTCGAAATCTGAAGGTGGAAAAGGATTGAACACTAGAATACCCAAGAATTTGCCCCTGCTGATGATGAAGGGACTTTTGTCGGAGATGGGCTTGAAGATGCCATCTAGGTGTATGATGGGGATGGGCTTAAAGATGCCATCCAGTAAATCATGCATTAGATTATGTTTGGAGTGTTTGAGAAGTGGTTGTTTGAGTGTTGATCGTGTCATTACTGTTCGTAGTAGACGAATTAGATCTTTGAAAGATGATCGTGTTGTCATACCCCAATTTTTGACCTAAGATACCACCTCATATCATTTACATATGCATCATTTGCATCTCTAACAAATTGCATAGCTTGTGTTTGTTACTTGTGGCTCAGTAGGATTTAATTAGGAAATCACTCATTAGTACAAGTAACAATCAATTAGGGTTTTGTTCTCCCTTCATCTCAAATGAATCATCTTCATCAATAATCAACATTTGGTCCTCAGAGATTCATTTCAACAAGCTCAACAGCTTTGAATTGAATTAGGGTTTTGACTGAAGACAGCACACTCCTGACTTTTGCTCAGATTTTGACCTAATGACTTGGGACATGACCTCAAGGCCCAAGTGAATCATTTTGACCTAATCCATTGGCTCAGAACATCTCCTACACAAAGATTGATCAGACAAATCCCCAGAATTAGGGTTTTGAACTATCAGGGACTGAAATCAGGGATCACATTTGGGAAACCCTAAAAATCCCCAGGAAGTCAATCAAAGGTTTCAATCATCCTCAAATAATCCCTATGACAATATACAATGGAAATTGTATCTTAATTCAAGACCTACAGTCATCAATTTCATCTGGTCGACAATTAGGGTTTTTGACCTAATTCACTGAACAACTGACTTTTTAATCAGGACATGGTGCCACAACTCAAATCATGATTCAATATCCTCTAATACCTCAATATGATCCATTCATACCATTCATTTGATGAGGATAGCTTGTTTCATTTGAAATCTCCAGAAACGCGATTCGTCTGAAAAAGTCAACTGTACAAGATCACCATTGACTTTTGGGGAATTTTGGTCAACAATGACTTTTGAAGTTTTGAATCATCAATATATGATATGAGAAGTCATTTGATCAAGAAAAATCAAGAAAATCAATCAAGAATCAAAAGTCAAAAGTTTGACTTTTCATACTTAGAAAAATTTCTAAGTGTTTTTCAATGGTTTTTTCCAAACTTTGGAAGGGAATTTCTCAAAATTTCACCTACAAACTGAAAAAAACTTCCAACATGAAAGTTGTAGATTTTGATCCAATAAACAACTTTGACACATATAAATTTTTTCCATAAGATCAACCATTTAAGAGATATGGAGCTTCAAAGTTGGCATCTTTGGAAAATTTCACTTGAAACTTCATTTTTCTCAAAGTTCATGGATCTTTTTCACCCATTTCCTTAAGGGTCTTGAAGAAACTTTCAACTAGGCTTTTGAAGTGTGTAACATGGGCTTTCCAAAACATCCAAGAAATCAAAATTTCATCAAAGTTTGATATGGTTTCAAGAGGTAAACATATGGCTCCATGACCATAATTTTCGAGTCATGCATGCAAATTTACAAGTCATTCTTTTTGCTTGCTTTCTTCTAGAAGCCATGACCTCACAAAATGCATAAATATAACTCACATGTTCTGATGAGTCATGGATTTGAGAAGATAAAATCTTGGATATTCAATCATTAGCAAAGAAGAATATTCCATTTTTGCATTTATGACAAAAGATGCTATCTTACCTCTTAAGCCAAGTTGCAAACCATCCAAGCCACTTGCTTGCCCTTCAATTCAGAACTCATTGCCTATAAATAGAGGTTTCTATTTCACTTAAGACTCACACCAAAGCATTGAAAAACTTGCTTTCTCACTTCTTACTTATTTGCAAGTTCTTTCCATTTTTCAAAGAAGTTAGAACTCCAACTTTCAAATCTTAAAAGTTCTAACTATTGGTGTCATCCAAAAATATTCTAAACATTATTTTGAAGTTGTTTGAACCATTAAACCATCACAAAACTATCCAAAAGTCAGTTTCATCACAAAAACTCCATGAGTGCACAAATTGAGCCTTAAACCTCCAATTCTCGATTTACTCGTGTATTTACCAAACTATCACTTCAAACATCTTCCATACATCAATTAGAAGTGATCCAAACATCTGGAACGTTTCTGGATGTAGAGAAACACCATGGCCGTTTTCAGTTTGGAGCCAAAACAGGTGGAGGTCTGTAGAATGATTCAAGAGGTTTCAAGCAGGTTTAAAAGCATCAACATGATCCTTGAACGTTCCTGAAGCTATTCCAATCAATCCCAAGCCTTGAAGGGCCCAGAATCGAGCCCCATAGCACACGGTTTGTCAAGAACAAAACCAAGTTCTAATTCATACTTGCACGCACTTTAAACTTAATTTGATTACATATTATTGTTGTCTATATGCTCTGATCATTTCTGGAGTTTTAATTGGATTTTAATGGTTGTTTGCAAGATATGCCATTTTAGGGTTCTTGAAGCTCAAAAGAGGGGTCTTCGTTTTAGGCGAAATTTCAGGAAATTAATGGTTCCATTGGGTTCGTGAGATCCATACGAGCTCAACCATGTCTTCATAATCAATTTCCATTGCTTGTGTCACGTTTTGCTATGTGCAGGGGCTATGGCTACGGATAAAATCCGTAGCTAAATGTTTTAGCTACACTTGCAGGGTTCTAGCTACGGAGAGAGGAAGAAGATGAAGAGGTGGCAGCTCCTCATTGGAGGCCTTGCGCGCGTTTGGATTTGAAATTCTGACCATTCTGGTGTTTCTCAGTCCACGCGCCTATGATGCTCTCTCAACCATCAGCCATCAGATCTCATTTAAACTCTCATCCAACGTTCAGAAACACGCAAGCTCTCCATAGACCATCAACTTTACCACACAGGATCATATATTAATATTTTCTTAATTAATTTGTTTTTCCTTTGCATAATTAATTAAAAATACTTTCAAAAATCCAAAAATCATTTTAATTTCACTTTTAGGTTGATAAAATATTTAATTAATTTTTGACATGAAAATATTTTATTTTTCTTCATAATTAATTTATTTTGTTAATTAATTAGTAATTGTGTGAATATTTACTATTAATTAATATCAACCAATCAAAAACTCCAAAAAATATTTTCTTTTTATATTTAGGTTTATACTTGTATAATCTAATTTGTGACATAAAAAAGAATTATTTTTCTTGTTAAGTTTAATTATTTGTATAATTATTTGTTTAATTATCTTATTAATTAACTTAATTCCATTCAAAAAAAACACAAAAAATATCTTCTCTTAGATTATTTTCTTTTGAATTTGATATCATCATATAACCTTCGTGTAATTTGAATTTTCATGTTCTGATTTTATTACTGTTGCAGATCACTTGAATAATTACAATTCATTTAAGGTTTCGAGATCTGTTTCTTTGTCGTCTTCTGGGCTTTGTCTGTTTTTCTGTTTTCCATTTGCTACAGAGGATGATCATGAAATAATTTATTGAAGATCAAGGTAACACCTCAAGCTCAGAAATCCAATTTTCTCATCCTTCGAGGTAAGCCTAAAACTCAATCAACTGTTTTCACAACAGTAATCACAATTCTTTTCAAAGACAATAAACCATTTCTTTTTGAAACTATTGATTAAATCTTTTTTAATTGATCAATTGATTTTCAAAACGATGTGGGGCCTCTCGAATATTAGAGAGTATAAGTCCCTTTTCTTTTTCTTTGTACAGTTTTTTTTAAACAGAAAACTTTTTCCGAAACTTCAAAACAGTTTTTTTAACAACAAATCACACATCTTTTTCAAACCATCCACCCTGTTTTATGAAAATAAAACAGGGGCCTCTCGAATATTAGAGAGTATAAGACCCACTCTTTTTTTTCCTTTTACAGTTTTTCTTTGTACAGAAAACTTTTTCAAAACAATACTTTTCAAACTGTTTTTCAAAACAATAAATCTCACATCTTTTTTTCAAAACCACCCACCCTGTTTTATGAAAATAAAACAGGGGCCTCTCGAATATTAGAGAGTGTAAGTCCCATTTCTTTGCTTTTTGTACAGTTTTTCTTCAAACAGAATAAACTTTTCAAACAAATCTTCAAACAGTTTTTCAAAAGCGAAACCTCGCGTCTGTAAATAAACAATCAACGATGTTTTGTAAATACCACGGGCCTCCACGTAGGTATAAGTCCCAAGCCCTTTTGTACATACCCATTCCTGTACATGAAATTAGGTATTTCATTGTACACACACATTTTTGTACATATCTTAATTTGTTTTTTAACTTTGAATAACAAACCAAAAATGAAGGTTTCTTTAAATCTTCCCAAAAATATACCATGGGCCTCCATGTAGGTATAAGTCCCAAGCCCTTTTGTAAAAACCTGTTTACATAGCTTTGAATAAACTCAAGTGGACCTCTCCCCGAGTGTGAGTCCCGAGCCCCTGTGTATACAAATGGATCATGCTTACAGGTATATTTCCTTCATAAACTCCATTATATACACACACTTTGTCATATATATATAATTGTTCATACCTGTTCATGTTTGTTCATACTTGTTCATGTTTGTTCATATGTGTGATATGTGTGCTTGTTCAACTTAGTATAACACTAGGTTCCCCATAGCCTCCTATTGGGCTTCGTGCAAAGAATCTCCACTAGTTTAGGTTAGGACATAGAGTATGGTTTCCCGGTGAAATCGCTCTAAGAGCTCAGACCAACTATACCATGCCTCCCCTTGGGCTTTGTACAAACGAGTGACCCTCCCATAGCCTCCTCTTGGGCTTACAATGCAAGGACCCTGGATTGTCCCTCCCATAGCCTCCTCTTGGGCTTACAATGCAAGGACCCTCGGATAGCCTCCTCTTGGGCTTCGTACAAGGACCCACGGGCTTCTTATAAGCATCCCCAATATCCAAATCAAATACCCTAGGAGATTAGACATTTTTCATCTCTATACTAGGAGTATCTCTTATATATCATCACAAACAATCAATCAATCAAACTTTTTTGCCACAAGGCTGGCTAATCAATCAAATTTCTTTTTGCCACAAGGCTGGCTAATCAATCAAACCGTTTTGCCACCATACTGGCTGATTAATCAAAGTTTTTGTCACAAGGCTGACTTCATTGAAACTTTTGCCACGAGGCTGGCTGATTAATCAAAACTTTTTGTCACAAGGTTGACTTCATTAAAAGTTTTTGCCACAAGGCTGGTTAAACAAACAAAAATCAAATGGATGTATGTGATGATATAGATTAGATACATCTAGCATTTAGACGACATTTGTCTATTTTCCTTTGCTTCCACTAGCATAAGTGGGAACTACGATTGCTCTGACTTTCTCAACATCCCTTTGAGAATACGTAGGCACAAGGTCGATCCTTGGCGAGCAAAACAAAACAAAAAAAAACCATTCAAACCTTAGCACCCGTAGACCCCGAGCTACAGATGCTCTGATTCCCTCTAGGGGATATGTATGCAGAGGATCGCGATGATCTTTGCGAGCATAATCAAACAAACACCTTAGGTCCCACCTATTCCACAAGAACCTCCACCATAACATGGAATGAAAAACAAAGCAAAGAAACCTATAGAGTACTATAGATACGTTGGGTGCTAATACCTTCCCTTCGTATAACCAACCCTCTTACCCAAGATCTCTCCCCCCCACTTTTTAGGTTATTGCAGCTTTTTTCCTTTTCCTACTTTGGAAACAATAAAAAGTTTGGTCCGTACAAAAGAAAAATCATTTTTTGAGCACTCGAGCCCAAAGAAGGCATCAGGTGTCTCATCACAAAAAACAAACGATTTTTCCCCGCGACAGAAAAATGGCGACTTCACTGGGGAACATCTTTTTATTGTTTCCAAAGGAAGGGTTAATTCTATTTTATTTTTTTCATTTCATTTTTTATATGTGTGGTTCTGGTTCTGTTACTTGCGTGGTTCTGTTACAAGTGATACATTATGGACAAATCCTAACCCGGATTAAGTACACATAAGAAATTAGGTGGAGGGTATAGTCATGTGCAGGCGCACTTGAGAATCCTTCCGCTCAGTGGAGGTTCCTTGTTGGTAATATATGTTTAGCATGTTTCGTAGCGAAGACATTATTACTTTCATTGAACTGTAGAAGCTGAGAGACCGTAGAACCCCAACCCATCCTGGCCTTATTAGGTTGTGGTGCAGAAACTATTCAGGTGAAGACTTGGATTAGTTGTCATGCGGAGAACCACACTCAGACGAGTTTTTCTTGAGAATATTACTGGCTCATGAGTTTAATTGTGGAAGGCCGGTAATATCCGAAAGAAAAATTTAGACTCTGACGTATCAGTAGAACATGTTGTGCAGGTGATTAACTAGAACTATCCCATTTTTGGTTCTCTGACCTCATGCTCGTGACTTTGGACCTTTGAACCTATGCGTTACCATGTTTACGTTACCATGTTTGTGTACCATGTTTGTAGTACCATGTTTGCGCTACCATGTTTGAACTACCGTGTTTGCTTTACCATGTTTGAATATGTGGCATCCATGCATCCATGCATTCATACACTCATTAGAAAACCCATCTTTTTCCATAAAAAACATGATTTTTCCAAAAAAATTTAGAGAACTTTCTTTGCAAACATTATAGGATTAAGTTATGGAAAAAAGGTATACCAAAAAGTACGGTTTCAAAGCGCCTGATGTAGAAAGACTGATAGAGTTGGCATCTTCTGTACAAGATCCTTGTAATTTTAGGAAAAGTTATGGAAAGCTTTTGCCTATCTTGAACACTCATGTTGATGAAGGACTTCTCAAAACTCTGGTTCAGTTCTATGATCCCGTCTACCGGTGTTTTACCTTTCCAGACTACCAGTTGGTACCGACCTTGGAAGAATATGCCAATCTTTTAGGTATTCTTGTGTCTGACAAGATACCCTTCAATGGTTTGGAAGCCATTCCTAAGTCACATGTCATTGCAGCAAGTATCCACATGAAGAAG
The DNA here is from genome assembly GCF_029867415.1 of Vicia villosa. Lineage (NCBI taxonomy): Eukaryota > Viridiplantae > Streptophyta > Magnoliopsida > Fabales > Fabaceae > Vicia > Vicia villosa. The sequence continues at coordinate 82,795,595 of NC_081185.1, forward strand.
TCTGAAGTAGAGAGTAATTGGACTACCAAAGGAAACCTCCCGGGTTTAACTTCACACTTCCTGGTAAAGAAAGCCTTTGATTTCATCGAGATTGGTAGCATGATAGCTTTTGAAGCTACACTAGCCTTGCTCATCTATGGGTTGGTTCTGTTTCCCAATATCGACAACTTTGTTGATATCAATGCCATAAAGATCTTTCTGATTGGAAATCCCGTTCCGACTTTACTTGGTGACATGTATTTCTCTGTCCATCATAGGAATCGCCAAGGCGGTGGAATCATTGTTTGTTGTGCACCTCTGTTGTTCAAATGGATTGTTTCACACTTACCTCAGTCTCCTATTTTCACAGAAAACCGAGAAGGTTTGCGTTGGCCTCGAAGACTTATGTCTCTTACTAATAATGATATCTGTTGGTATACCTTGGCTCGCTGTGGTACAGAAACCATTGATAGTTGTGGAGAGTTTGCCAACGTACCCCTCATTGGTACGCAAGGAGGAATTAATTACAATCCGGTCCTAGCCCGACGACAACTCGGGTATGCAAATTCAGTTAAACCCATTGGTCCTACAGTGGAAGGTTATTTCTACCGAGAAGGGGATAATCCTAAAAGTTTGAAAGCGAGAATGGTGAGAGCTTGGTACGACGTCCGATGGAAAGAAAAAGGCGAGGAAAGAAATTGCATTGCCATGGACACCTACACTTGCTGGGTAAAGAAAAGAGCAAAAGAGTTCCAAATGCCTTATGCTTATGAAAAACCCATGTTTCCTACAGTGTCTCAACGACCCAACATTCCTGCTATGGAGGAATACCAAGACACTTTGGCTAAGATGAGGATAGAAAAAGACGCTTGGGAAGAAAAGTTTCGTAGCACTGAGGTGGAAAATAGAAAGTTGAAGAAAAGAGTGAAAGATCACGAAGAAACTCTCTATTATCAAGATGGATGGCTCATGAGCAAAGATGAGAAGATTCGTCAGAAAGACGCTGCAATCAAAAGGTACATCAAAGAAAGCAAGAAGAATCTTGAAGGTTCAACAAGCAACGCTCCGACTCCTGATGATTGGAAGAATATTGTTGACAAGCTAAGGACTGAAAAGGCCGAATTGAAAGCTCACTATGGGAAAGAAATCATGAAGCTCAAGCTGCACAATGCATTTGGTTCTTCGTCTGATGAAGATGCTTAGGATTTATTTAGCTTTTTTATTTATCATTTGCTTTTGTAAGGAGCTACGCTCCAATGTTGTAACATTTCCCATTATTGTAATAAAAAATGAATGAATAAAAGATTTGTTTGTGTTCAAATGTTTGCAAGGAAATAATCTTTAAAATGTTTGGAAAAATCATAAAACTTCTTTTTGCATACATCATTCTGCATATCGAGTCTGTTGTATAGAGTCTCATCTTTTGGATCTTTCTCCAATAGATCGTCAAGCTGTCGCGTCTCAAAGTCTCTCGACCGCGCTCGCAATCAGATCACAGATACAATACTCGTTCGAATAGAAGAAGAGTAATGGAACACTCTGAACAAGAGAATATTGAGCTCCGTGGTACAGTGACCACCCTTCAGGAAAAGTTGGAAAGTCTCACTACTCTGGTTGACTCTTTGATGGCCGCACAAAATCAGCCGCCGCCACCCAACAGTCAAGCAACGGTAACATCTGAAATCACTACTCCAGTTTCTACAGTTGCGTTCGGTATTCCATCTTTCTCCATGCCAGAAGGTTGGGGCACGCCTTTTAGCTTTGGTACAGGTTTCCGCCATAATTTCTCTGGGGTTCAAACAGCTACAACTGAAGCGCCTGCTACGCAAGGTTCAGCATTTATTCCACATTCGGGGGTAACTTTTTCTCAAGTCACTATGGCACTTTCTCAACCCACTATGACGGTTCCGACTCCTATGGTTCACACTGTTCCTTACGGAGATAATGAGATTTATCATGATCAGGGTGATAGCACAAATCAGCGTAATCTTGTAGGAGATCTCCAAGAGCAGTTCAACAAGATTCAGCTGGAAGTCAAAGCTATTCGGGGAAAAGATTTGTTTGGAAAGAACGCCCAGGAGCTATGTTTGGTTCCCAGTGTACAGATACCAGCTAAGTTCAAGGTCCCAGACTTTGAGAAATACAAAGGAAGTTCTTGTCCACAAAGCCATCTTGTGATGTATGCCAGGAAGATGTCTACTTATGCAGATAATCATCAGTTGCTTATCCATTACTTTCAAGACAGTTTGACTGGTGCCGCACTGAAGTGGTACACAGGCTTGGATAGCACCAATATTCGAACTTTCAATGACTTAGGCGAGGCCTTTGTCCGACAATACAAGTATAACTCGGATATGGCTCCGGACAGAGATCAGCTTCGATCCATGGCTCAGAAAGACCATGAAGCTTTCAAAGAGTATGCCCAACGATGGAGAGAAACTGCTGCTCAGATTAATCCACCGTTAAAACAGAAAGAGATGACAAAGATCTTCCTGAATACTCTCAGCCCGTTTTATTATGAACGCATGATTGCTAGTGCTCCAAGTGATTTCACCGAAATGGTAAACATGGGGATGCGTCTAGAAGAAAGAGTCCGAACTGGACGTCTAACTAAAGAAGGTGGATCTTCAAGCGGAACCAAAAAGTTCGGAAGTGGTTTCCAAAAGAAGAAAGAACAAAGTGTTGACATGGTATCCCAAGGGAAGCCAAGAGGAAATGTCAATCGCCAACGACAGGTTGCTACTATTGCGCCAGCCGTTAATACTGCGCCGAATCCGGGTTTTACTCCGCAGTTTCAGCAACAGCCTCGACCACAGGTTCAACAGTTTAATAATAATCAGAACCGTGTACAAAGAGCTCCACAGTTTGATCCGATTCCAATGACCTACACAGAATTGTATCCTGCTTTGATTGAAAGAGGTCTTGTTCAAACTAAAGCACCACCACCCGTACCGGAGAAACTCCCATGGTGGTACAAAGCTGAGGTCTCATGCCCTTATCATCAAGGAGCACCTGGCCATGATCTCGAGCATTGCATAGCTTTGAAACATGAAGTTCAGAGGTTGGTAAGATCTAATCTCCTCTCTTTCAGAAATTTGAATCCTAATGTGCAAGTAAATCCGCTACCCAATCATGGAGGGCATGTTGTAAACATGGTGTATGGATGTCCTGGTCCATATCGAGTCTATAATATCAATCACTCAAGAGCCGATTTGGTACAAATGCACGCTACTCTCTATCGAGGGCAGAATTTTCGCCAGCATCAATACGGTTCCTGTAGAATATGTTGTGTGGATCCTCACGGGTGTTCGATTGTGAGAAGAGATCTCCAAGTTTTGCTAGATAATGGTACTATTGAGATCTACAGAAATAGGGATGAAAATGAAGTTAACATGATAGGATGTTATCCGCATGAGCTTTTAGTCTCAGATATCAACTCGGAAATGCCCACAGTTAACGTCATCGTTCCTCATTTCAACATGCCTGAGCGCATGGAAGTTACCTATAACAAGCCGAAGGTCCCTGTTGCTCCTTTGATCATTTGTCTACCTGGACCTGTTCCTTATGGCTCTGACAAGGCAGTTCCATACAACTACAATGCTACAATGATAAAAAATGGACAAGAAGTTCCTTTACCTACTCTTTCATCTGTCGTGAATATCGCCGATGTGAGTCGAGTAACAAGAAGTGGACGTGTGTATACTCCACTACCTTCAAAGCAGCCTGTTGCTCCTGCAACCGGGCAAAATCCTGTCAATGTTCCGGTGGGAAATCCTGTGGAAACTCCTGTCAGTAATACAAACACTGATGTTGGTCAATCCAGTGGAACCAATGTGAATCCTGACTTTGATGAAATTTTGAAGCTTATCAAAAGAAGTGAATACAAGATTGTGGATCAGCTTATGCAGACTCCTTCAAAAATCTCAATACTTTCATTGCTGTTAAACTCTGAAGCACACAGGGAAGCCCTGATGCGAGTCTTGGATCAAGCTTTTGTTGATCATGATGTGACTGTTGACCACTTTGATGGGATAATAGCCAACATAACAGCTTGTAACAATTTAAGCTTCTGTGATGAAGAACTCCCCGAGGAGGGCAGAAATCACAATCTTGCTTTGCACATTTCTATGAACTGTCAGTCAGACTCTTTGTCCAATGTATTGGTAGACACTGGATCTTCCTTAAATGTTATGCCAAAGACGACTCTTGCTCGCTTGTCTTACCAAGGAATGCCTATGAAGTTCAGTGGTGTAGTAGTCAAAGCATTTGATGGATCGCGAAAATCTGTTATCGGCGAAGTCAACCTTCCCATGACAATTGGTCCACATACATTTCAAATCACTTTCCAGGTCATGGACATTCAAGCTGCTTATAGCTGTCTGTTAGGACGACCATGGATCCATGAAGCAGGGGCAGTAACTTCTACGCTCCACCAAAAGTTAAAGTTTGTAACAAATGGAAAATTGGTAACAATAAGTGGAGAACAAGCCTTGATGGTGAGTCATTTATCCAATTTCTCTTTCATAAGTGCCGATAATGAGGAAGGAACTCAGTTCCAAGGTCTCTCTTTAGAAGACGAATCTTCCAAGAAGAAAGCATCGATCTCTTCATACAAAGAGGCGGTAAAAGTAGTGAAAGATGGAACTACCACTGGCTGGGGGCAAGTTGTGATCCCTACTAAGAATGAAACCAGAGCAGGTCTCGGATGTTCACCAACATTCTCAAACTGCACCAAGAAGGATGAAACCCTTCGTCCGATCAAAGAAACATTCATTAGTGGAGGGTTCCTTAACCCAATTCCTCAAGAGGTTAATGTCCTTATCGAAGAATGTATCGAAGAAGGTCTACCTGATCCTGAAGAAGAATGAAAATGTTATCTCAATGACTCGGGATACATATCTCAGGAAGAACCACATCCTCCTTCAGAGAAATCCAAAGGCAAAGAAACTGAGCCTGTTCCTACAGAGATCTGGGACACCTTGGGACAACCAAGTGGAAAATTTGATTATATGGTGAAATATACTGCACCTGAAAGTTACAAGATTGCGATTGAGGATATTCAACCAACTGGATGGGGAGATTCCTTTGAATATAATAGTCAACCAGAAGAGGTTTATCAGCCCTGTCAATTTTCTCAGCAGCCTGAAATTACTGAAGATTTCGGATTCAATGCATCTGCCAAGATTGATAATCCTGAAGATGGTTATTATCACATAAATGCCATTTTTGAAGATGAAGGGGAAGATGATCCCGCAGTTGACTTAGAAAGTGTCGCTGACAATGAGTCTCTTCATCCTGAAGACTGGGAAATACATCCTGAAAATTCTGGAGATTGTGACTCGTCTTATGCTCTTCAAGAAGTAGAAGAAGACTGTTTCGACTCTACAAAGAACAAGGTTGACAAACCAGGACCTTCAAATCCTGCTCGACCAGCGGTCAATGTCAATACTGAAGATAATTCTGGGGAGAATTTTCCTGAATACATAATACACAGAGGAGTTCGTTGCTACTGGAAGGCTGTCGACGTTCCGAATATTGTTCGCCGGTCAAAGTAATCACCTCGCTGTTATTTTGACCTCCTGCCTTCACTACGCCAAATTTGGCTTTTAGCAGCACCCCTACGAAAGCGCTTTTAGGAAAAGCGCTGGCATAGGCTTCGCTAAAGACAAAATTAAAAAACACGCTAAAAAAGCGCTCTAATAGTGGGGGGGTATGAAAGCGCTTTTAAGAAGCGCTCTGGTAGGGGGGGGTTATGAGAGCGCTTTTCAAAAGCGCTCTGGTAGGGGGGGTACGAAAGCGCTTTACAAAAGCGCTCTGGTAGGTGGGGGGAACGTGGGGGGAACGAAAGCGCTTTTCAAAAGCGCTCTGGTAGGGGTGTTTAATGAGAGCGCTTTTTGTCAAAAGCGCTGGTATAGCCCAGGCTATGAGAGCGCTTTCCAGAAGCGCTTTAGTAGCCTTATTACTAAAATTAAAACCAAAAACACGCTTCTACTGTTTCTCACTTTCTCTCTTTCTTTTTCTCTCTGCACGCGAACCAGAAACCCCACCCCTCACCGTCGTCGGTCCTCCGTCCACCACCATCGCGCGAACTTCTTCTCCTCCGTCCACCACCATCGTTTCGTCTCCGTCTCTTCTCCTCCGCCACCCAGGTATCACACTTCTCATAGCTTTCATATTTGGAAGGCTTCATGTTTGTGAGTATTTGTGAATATCAGTTGTTGTTCTTTGTTGTTTTCTTTTCCTCTTAGATTCATTATGAGATTGTTGTGTTTAATACCATGCCTTTGTTGTAAAAACTCACATTAGTGTTCTACCCGTTTATTAAGAAGAAATGTAAGATAGTCGTTACAACAAACGCTGATGAGGGCAACCGAGGATTCAATGTCGAGTTTAGTATATACGTTTTGTTGAATTAACTCCTCAAATGAGTAGATTTGTAGAGTCATGTTTGGTCCATCAATAAAAGTATTGAACATACTAGTGCCTCCGTAAGCAAAGTTCATACCATATTGTAGTTTTGAGAAATTTCTCAATGAATATGGTGCAGGAGATTTGATCTTCATATAGGAAGATGGCACAATGAATTGAGCTTAGAACTGATAACTAAATTTTTATTTAATGAACTATATTAAGAATTTAAATAATTTCAACAATTCGGTTTTTGTTTAGTTTGAGATTTAGAGACAATTAGAGTAGAGAGTTAAAGATGTAATCGGTGAGGATGTGACCGTAGGAGAAACTTCCAGAAGGTTTACTGGGAAAAATCATCCCATATGGAGGTTTATATGAAGATGAGTTCAAATAATTTCCTGTATCAGCATATGAGTCTCCAAATACAAACAGTTTCACTAATTTGTTTAAGCACCATTTGAATTTGCATTAATTTAATTGCATGTAAAAAGCACATTAAGTTCTTAATAATTAAATTATTTTGTTACTATTGTAATAATAAAAATACTAGCTTGTCTTAGAATGTACATATAAAAGTGTACCAGTAGTTATAATTATCATGAAGAGGAGAATAAACCATGAGAGAAAAATGATGTTTAGTGGATTTGGTTTGGCCATTGATGAATGTTATATTGTCTTTAGTGTATACTACATTTCCTGTATTGACTGATATAGAATGAGTATAAATACAAGTGTATGTGTTTCTCAATCTGTTAGATTACACTAAAAAACACAGCATTTTGTTAATTGAATTCAATTCTATTTCTTCTTCGGACGAAAGAATTGGAGTTGCTAATAGAGGAAATAGCAACGACATAAGGAACTTCAATGAATTTATTGATAATAGTAATAATAGAAATTAAATAATAAATAATATATAATAATAGTAATAATATATACCTTATGAGAGTTGAATTAATGAGGAAGAGAGAAGGTAAAGAATGAAACAAGAGTGAGTTAATGTATATAGACAAGGATGATTCATAAGGTTTGCTTTTGAGCAAAAAGTTTTATAGCTTCGTGTTAGTAGTGGTGTATTTAATTAACTGCATCGTGTGTCTTGTGTTAGTAGTGTTAGTAGTGGTGTATTTAATTAACTGCATCATGAGCTATTCACCCATTCTTATTATAATCATACATTGAATTGAATTTCTTGTATAGGTCTGACTGGATTGATAACTTTGGATCTCTTTGGAGCTCGTATCATTGACTCTGGTACTACATATTTAGGAGTATGTACACACATCAAACTATTGTTGATTTCCTTTGTTCAATCGATTTTGTCTTGGTGGTTACTAACTTTGTGAATTTGCTATAGGGGTAACTTGTGTATAGTGAAAGTTTGATCGTTTCCCAGCCTAGTTCGACGTTTGGCGTTTTCTTGAGTTCGGTAACATCCGAGGTAAATTTCTTTCTCAAATTACTGGTATTATGATGAATTTGTCTGAAATTGTGTGATTATATATGTTACGTTTTATTGCTTCGGATTCATTCCGTTTATACTTTGCGTTTTGACAGAAACACATTAGTTTTATGTGTTTAGAGAGTTAATATAGGAGGTACTTACTAACTTTGTGAATTGAATTCGCCATAGGGGTTACTTGTGAAGAGTGGAAGTTTGACCGTTGTTGTTTAGCTTAATTAAGACATGGATAAGACATGGATGAATTCAAACCGATTGTCGAAAGAGTACGAGAAAGGGGTATGGGAATTTGTTGAGTTTGCGGTTGCGAACTCCAAAGACCCGCTTCGAATGCCGTGTCCTTGCTTGGGTTGCTGTTATGCCGGGGGTAAGGTTAACGGGAATCAGTTGGGATCTCATTTATTACGGTTTGGAATTGATAGAAGTTATACATGTTGGACAATGCATGGTGAGAAAAGTACCGGGAATGCTGGGTCGAGGTGTAATAGGAAGTATGCTTCAAACGACGATTGCACAGACACATACGATTGTGATCGTGTCGAAGAGATTGCAGAAGCGCTGGAAGAAGATCTAGCGGATTGTCCCAAAATGTTTGAGAGGTTGGTAAGCGATGCAGAGAAACCGTTGTATGATGGTTGTTCGAAATTCACAAGATTGTCTGCGGTGTTAAAGTTGTACAACTTAAAGGCGGACAATGGATGGTCGGATAAAAGTTTCACAGAGTTATTAGCCCTTATGAAAGATATGCTACCAGAGGATAATGTTCTTCCCAATCGAACGTATGAAGCCAAAAAGATGTTGTCTTCTATTGGAATGAGCTATGATAAGATACACGCATGTCCAAACGATTGCGTTTTGTTTCGAAACGAGTATGCAGCGTTGAATGAGTGTCCTAAATGTGGTGCCCCTCGATATAAGAAAAAGTTGTCTCCTGCTAAAGTCTTATGGTATTTTCCTATAATTCCGAGATTTAGACGCATGTATCGTAGTGAGACCGATTCAAGACACTTGACTTGGCATGCAGATGAAAGAATTATTGATGGAAAGTTGCGACATCCGGCAGACTCACCACAATGGAGTAAAGTTGATACTGAATATCCTGAATTTGGAAAAGAAGCAAGAAACCTTCGGTTGTCATTGTCTACTGATGGAATGAACCCGCATGGTATTCAAAGTATCTCGCATAGCACATGGCCTGTGATTCTTATGATTTATAACTTACCTCCGTGGCTATGTATGAAGCGTAAGTACATGATGTTATCTATGCTAATTTCTGGGCCTAAACAACCAGGGAATGACATAGACGTATACTTGGCACCCTTAATCGAAGATTTAAAGTTTTTGTGGGAGAGAGGTGTGGAGGTTTACGATGGGTATAGGAAAGAAAGTTTCAACTTGAGGGCGATGTTGTTTGGAACAATTAATGATTTTCCAGCATACGGAAATCTATCCGGGTACAGCAACAAGGGTCAAAAGGCGTGTCCTGTTTGTGAAGATGAAACCGATACGACACGATTGGCGCTTTGTCAGAAGAATGTCTTTCTCGGCCATCGTAGATTCTTAAATTCTAATCATCACTACCGTGGGTGGAGAAAAGCATTCAATGGAGAGGCCGAACATCGTACAGCCCCGCCTTTTTTGTCAGGTGATCAAATTTTTGAAAAGGTGAAAGATGTGAGCACTCAGTTTGGCAAGCCTTTTGCACATTCAATTGTCAAGGGTGGGTGGAAGAAGAAGTCAATTTTCTTTGAACTTCCATATTGGAAGTCGTTGTACGTAAGACATTTCCTGGATGTTATGCATATTGAAAAAAATGTATTTGACAGCGTTATAGGTACGCTACTCAATATACAAGGAAAGTCTAAGGATGGCGTTAACATAAGGAATGACATGGTAAACATGGGGATGAGAACTGAATTGGGGCCCGTGACGAAAGGAAGACGAACATATCTGCCACCTGCTGTTTACACTCTATCTAGAAAGGAGAAGAAAACATTGTGTAAGTTCCTCAGTGAAGTAAAAGTTCCAGAAGGCTACTCTTCAGATATTAGAAGACTTGTGTCCATGAAAGACCTCAAGTTAAAGAGTTTGAAGACGCATGATTGCCATGTTATAATGGAACATTTTTTACCAATAGGTATACGTTCTATTCTGCCAGAAAAAGTAAGAAGCGCAATAACTAAGCTGTGTTTCTTCTTCAGGTCTATTTGCAGTAAGGTGGTCGATCCCGCGATCTTACCAACATTGCAAAATGAGATAGTTGTTACTTTATGTGATCTTGAAATGTATTTTCCTCCCTCGTTTTTTGACATAATGGTTCATCTAGTCGTTCATCTTGTGAAAGAGACACAACTGTGCGGACCAGCTTATATGAGATGGATGTACCCTGCTGAACGTTATATGAAAATATTAAAAGGGTACGTGAAAAACAGAAGTCGACCGGAGGGTTGTATTGCCGAGCGATACGTTGCTGAAGAAGCGGTTGAGTTTTGTACTGAATATCTGTCAAATGTTCAATCAATTGGACTCCCCAAATCTCATATTGTCGAAAAAAAAGAAGGAAAAAGGCTAATTGGAAATAAAGTTGTGACAGTATCAATGGTCGAACGGGATCAAGTGCACTTGTATGTTCTGCACAATGAGATTGAGGTTGAGCCGTTTGTTGAAATGCACAAAGTTGTTCTCCGAGATTTAAATCCAAATAGAAATGAGAACTGGATAGTACGAGAGCACAATCGAAGTTTCATATCGTGGTTTAGAGATCATATTTATTCAAAGTATCGTTCAGATCCTGCTTCAGTAACAGAAAGGTTGAGATGTTTAGCCTATGGTCCATCTGTAATTGTACTTTCTTATAGCGCATACGCAATTAATGGATACACATTTTATACCAAAGAACAGGATGATAAAAGCACTATGCAAAATAGTGGTGTTACCTTGGTAGCTGAAGCTATGCACATATCAAGTGCGAATGACTTAAATCCGAAATTTGCAAATTTGTCATATTTTGGGGTTATCGAGCGCATTTTGGTGTTTGATTACGCGAAGTTTCAGATTCCTGTATTTGGTTGCAAGTGGGTTGAAAATAATAGTGGCGTACGAATGGATAAGTCAGGATTTTTGCAAGTGGATCTCAATAGGGTAGGGTACAAAGATGAGCCTTTCATTCTAGCCTCTCAAGCTAAACAAGTGTTCTATGTCAATGATCCGACAAGTACGAAATGGTCTATAGTGCTTTTATCTAACAAAATAGTTGATGAAAAAATTGAAGATCAAGGTGATATTGGTGTTGGCATTGAATCTTGTACAAGAAACGATCAAAATGAGAATGAATCTTGTATTAGAAATGATCATAATGAGGGTATTTGGATCAATCCAACCGTCCGCATTGTTAAGAGACGCGTAGTACACAAACCTACCAAGAAAAGAAAGAGACGTTAGTGATAAAGGTAATAGTATACATAGTCCGACTAATTTGTTTTATTCAATTTGGTGCATATTCTCGTTTTGTACATAACTTTTGAACCATGTATCCGCTTGTTGACTTCTTTACATGTAACTATACTATTTTGACGATTCCGGAGCTGCTCATGCACTTATCTTTACATTTCGGGACTATTTTTTTATTGGTTTTGCTTCTGCCCGTAATCAAAAGTCGGGCTTAGGGTCTGAATTTCGGAAAACCGACTTTGTTTTTGAGTCCGTGGCGACGTTTTACCATAGCCATGTAAATTTCGTTCAATTCCGATAACTTTCTTTTTTTACGCTTATTTTGATTTGTACCGATTTCGTTTCCGATTTACTTGTACATGCATGGTTTGACTTCCATTTGACTTGTATAGATTGTTAGCTTATTAACAGTGTACTAATGTGCTTTAGTTTGTTTGATACAGGTTCAATGGCTTCAGATAGAGATGCTCCACCTGAAAACCCACCTGAAAACTTACAAGAAAACTCACAAGAAAGAGTTGCTTCGGATACAAATGCTCCACCTGATACTGAAGCAAAAGAGGTTGCACGAGGCATCACTATTATGAGGGATATCATACGACATAGAGACCAAGGATTAGTATACCGATTGGAATGGAATTCTGATAAACAACCAATTGGTCCTAATTCTGCAAAGTTGACAAGTTATATTGGTACACTTGTCCGTATGCATATTCCAGTCTCCATAGCTACCTGGAAATCGAAGACGAAAAATTTAGAATTGGAGGAGAAAAAACAAGCGATTTGGGAAGAGCTTCAGGTATATATCATATATGGTTAATTGTTGTTATTATCTTGACGATAAATTGTTTAAATTATTTATACTAACACACTATGCGTACTCTTTTTGCAGAGGACTTTTGAGATACCAGATGAACGTAAAAGCTACATACTTAGTTTGGCCGGCAAGAGATATAGAGGGTGGAAAAGTTTTTTGACAAACACCTATCTTAAGGATAAAGATGGAAAATTTCTTGAAGTTGCACCGGGACGGCCAACAAAGTATGCGACCTTCATTGATGAAGCAGATTGGGCTGAGTTTGTAAAGCAAAGAGATGAAGCTTTTCAGAAAAAGAGTGCCACGAATAGGGAGAGAGCATCCAAACCCGCGTATCCATACAAAAAAGGGCGTTTGGGATATGCACGCTTAGAGGATAAAATTGTAAGTAAATAGAAATTCGATTTAATTAATTGTCTACATGTGCATGTTTTAATTGACGATTTTATCGTTTGTGTCAATGCATAGTTGGAGGAGACTAAAAGTGAGGAAGCTTCACTTCCTGTACATGTGTTGTGGAAGGAAGCTCGTGTGGGCAAGAATCACGCTGTCGATCCCGATGTTCAGAGAGTTTATACTGAATGTGTAAGTATAATACTGTGTCTTTAATTAAATCAAATGTTTTTTAATATATAAATGACTTTTTATCTCCACTAATAATTATTTAAATGTAAATGAATTACAGGAGACCTTGTCGCAATCGGCATCCACCGGTGAGGAGAGCGTACTTAGTAGAGTACTAGATGCTCCCGAGTATCCCGGTCGGGTGAGGGGTAAGGGTCATGGTGTGACTCCAACCTCTTTTTATAAGAGTTCTAGGAGAAGATCAAATCTTACCAATGAAGAAGTGTTGCAAAAGTTGCAGGAATTGCAAGCACAGGTCTCTGAATTGCAAAGAGATAAAGATATGTATATGAGAGAAAAGTGCAACACTTCATCGGTGAGAGAAACTAGTGATAAGGCTAGTATCAACTATCAAAAGAAATTTCCCGAGGTAATTATAAGTTTTTTTCCTTACAAACTGTTCTATTTTATTAATGATAATGACTTTATATTTACTTTTGGTTTAGGGCATTTCATCTTGCCAACTATACTTATCGGAACCGAATTATCGACTAGTTGGCAAGGGAAAAGTGCACAACACTTCGGGAGATTTACTTCACCACAGACCGCTCCCGGATGGACACCTGAAAGTATCGGTGGATGTTGTATTAGATCGTGATGCGATTCTACCGGTACCTGACATGGTCTCAGAGACGACATTGCTGCGAGATGCAATAGGATCGTTTGTTGCATGGCCCTCGGAGCTCATTACCATTAGTGATGAGGTAAATTGAAAACGATTATGAATCATTTAGTTTTCGAATGTCAATTCTAAACCGTTTATTAATTATGTTTTACATTTTATTTTTAGACTGCTCCTATAAAACCCGCAATTAAGGGTAAAGGGATTTTACAGGAGGAGGAGTCTGTTGCATCGCTAAAAGAGGTACATTTAAAGTGTTAATATATAATCTGAATCAAAATATGCATGATTTTATATTTTACCTAACTTATATGATTTTTAGGCATCCGCTCGGGAGTCACAACAAGTGACGCAGCAGGTTCGTAGCGTACCACCCAGTGGTCCTCCGAAGCAAGCGGCAAGAAAAGGCGGTGCTTTTGTGCCTCGATACCGGGCGACACTCGCAACAATGGTTGATATGTCCGATATGAAGGATGGTGCTTTACGGGAAATCGATATGGATGAAAGTGTCTTCGGTATTGAGTTCAAGTCACATATTACAATTGACGACTTGCAAGAGATTTTTGACCAGGATCAACTAGGCGTCAGTAATATGCAATCATACATCCGGTAATATTCACTCATCCGATATATTATTTAATTAGTCCCACAATATAATTTATTTACACTTTTCAATAAAAAGAATCTAATGTTTATTATGTTTTTATTTAAGGTTGTTGTATGACAGAGTGTTGCGCGGGACTGCATTGTCTAACAGATTCCGGTTCGTGTCTTCCGCCCATTGCAGCGGAATGGAAATTGTTTCGGATCCGGAATCTGTTAGACAGCGCTTAGTCGATAGATTCATGTCCACCGGCAATACAGAATGTCTGCATCTTTGGGCGTATAATACCCGACCAGTAGGGTTAGTTTCTCATTCTTTATTCATCTAATCTCTGTTTCTTTAGTGTATAGCAATATTTTCATATAACCTATTGTTTTAATTTATAGAGCACACTGGTTGCTGCTTGCTATCAACCCGATAAGGGAAGTCGTGTATTATCTGAATTCGGTAAAGGGTGAATGGACCAATTATCCGGCCATGAAGGAAATCGTTGATTTGTAAGTGGGATCGTTCTAAATATATATTCGTGTATATTTATATATTTACTTATTTGTGGGATTGATCTAAACATATGCTTTTATATATTTGTTAATTAGATCAATACAAGTATTCCGTAGTCAACGGGACGCACAGGTATCCCGGACTAAATCAAACAACATCACCTGGATCGAAGTGCAGGTACATTACTTTTCACAAATTTGCTTATAATATTTATGCTACTTGGTAAAACAAGACAACTTATATAGAATCTTATTTGTTTTTCTATGTAGTGTCCGATACAGCGTAACAGTTCAGACTGCGGATACTTTGTATTGAGGTTTATGAAAGAAATCATTCAGGCGAATCAATTAGAGATTCCTCCCACGGTATAAAGTTATAACTTAAGATAATTTCATATAATTTATTACATTTACCTAAATATATTATTCATATTATGTTTTTGTTTTATAGTACCTTGACGAATTCCGTGCTGCTGGGTACTCGAAGCTAAAGTTAGAAGAAATCAAAGAGGAATTGTGTCAATTTTATATTAAGCAATTTTTCATGCAGATTTGAACTATAATATTGTTGATTTTGTAATGATGTATATATATAATTTTGTAATGATGTATATATATAATTTTGGATATTATAATGGTATATATTAGTATATATATTGTCTTACTGATGGCTGAAATAATATAGTCGAAAATATATTACAGGTCGAAAATATATTACAGGTCGAAAATATTACAGGTCGAAAACATTACAGGTCGACTGGGAGGATTAAATTATAGGCTGCACATAAAAATACCTCATTTAGCAACTACAGCGCTTCTAAAAAGCGCTCTTAAAGGTCCACATACTAGAGCGCTTCTTAGTAAAAGCGCTGGCAAAGACCAGTAAAAAAGCAAAAAAAACTAAAAAATTACGCAGCATACAAAAGCGCTTTGGGAAAAGCGCTCTGGTAGGCCCCCCTATGAGAGCGCTTTGTCTGGAAAAAGCGCTCTCATAGGGGGGCCTACCAGAGCGCTTTTCCAAAAGCGCTTTTGTATGCTGCGTAATTTTTTAATTTTTTTTGCTTTTTTACTGGTCTTTGCCAGCGCTTTTACTAAGAAGCGCTCTTAAAGGGGGGTCTACCAGAGCGCTTTTTCCAGGAAAGCGCTCTTATAGGGGGTCCTACCAGAGCGCTTTTTCCAGGAAAGCGCTCTTAAAGGGGGGGTCTACCAGAGCGCTTTTAAAAGCGCTTTCGTAGCCTACGCCAGCGCTGGCTTTGGCAGCGCTTTAAAGCGCTGTTAAAGGCCAAAAAAAGCGCTGTGAAAGCCCTTCCGTGTTGTAGTGCTTGCCCAAAGCAGAGAGATGTTTTATAGGGCTTTGCTTTTAAATGTTCCGCCCAAATAACTTTGTGTATAGGGCTTTGTTTTAAAAGTTTCCCTCTTTGTCCCGCCCAAGACAAATGAGTTTGTGTTTAGGGCTTTGTTTCAAAAATGAATCATAAATAAAGTGTCATTTTGAATTCCCTACATTATGTGTTTTATTTTTTGCTTTTTTCTGGAAATGGTAATCCTAAAAAACCAAAATAAAAAAAACTTTTTCAAAAAAAATCTGCATACACTCTTGCATTCATAAATTTTCTGAAATAAATATAAATCATATGTGCAGATTAACTATTGATAAACCCATTGAATGCAATAACCCTATGCCCTCTCCCAACTTTGAGTTTCCTGTGTTCGAAGCCGAAGAAGAGGAAGAAGAGAAGATCCCGGACGAGATTTCTCGATTACTTAAGCACGAGGAAAGAGCCATTCTGCCTCACAAAGAGCCTTTAGAAAAGATTAACTTGGGTTCTGAAGAAGACAAAAAAGAAGTGACCATTGGATCGCTGCTTGATACTGATGTCAAGAGTAAATTGACAGACCTTCTCAAAGAATATGTTGACGTGTTTGCCTGGTCCTACCAAGACATGCCTGGGTTGGATACCAATATTGTTCAGCATTATTTGCCATTGAAGCCAGAATGTCCGCCGGTTAAGCAGAAATTGCGAAGGACTCACCCTGATATGGCTAACAAGATCAAAGTAGAAGTTCAAAAGCAACTCGACGCAGGTTTTCTTGTCACCTCCGAGTATCCTCAATGGTTGGCCAACATAGTGCCAGTTCCGAAGAAAGATGGCAAAGTCAGAATGTGTGTTGACTACCGTGACTTGAACAAGGCCAGTCCAAAAGATGACTTTCCATTACCACATATCGACATGCTGGTTGATAACACCGCTAAGTTCAACGTCTTTTCCTTCATGGACGGGTTCTCCGGTTATAATCAGATCAAGATGGCTCCTGAAGACATGGAGAAGACATCTTTCATCACCCCATGGGGTACCTTTTGCTACAAAGTGATGCCATTTGGATTAAAAAATGCAGGCGCAACTTACCAAAGAGCAATGACTACTCTCTTTCATGACATGATGCATAAAGAAATAGAAGTTTATGTGGACGACATGATAGCCAAGTCCAGCACAGAAGAAGAACATATTGAATACCTTTTGAAGTTGTTTCAACGATTAAGGAAATATCAGCTTCGCTTGAATCCTAACAAATGTACTTTTGGGGTTAGATCTGGAAAACTCTTGGGTTTCATTGTCAGCCAAAGAGGTATTGAAGTAGATCCCGACAAAGTCAGAGCTATTCAAGAGATGCCTGCACCAAAAACTGAAAAACAAGTAAGAGGATTTCTCGGACGATTGAACTATATCTCCAGATTTATCTCTCAAATGACTGCTACTTGTGGGCCAATTTTCAAGCTTCTCCGCAAAGATCAAGGGGTTGTATGGACTGAAGATTGCCAGAAAGCGTTCGACAGTATCAAAGAGTACCTGTTAGAACCACCAATATTGATTCCTCCAGTTGAAGGAAGACCATTAATCATGTACCTTACTGTGTTAGAAGAATCCATGGGTTGTATGCTTGGACAACAAGATGAAACCGGTAAGAAGGAGCATGCCATCTATTACTTGAGTAAGAAATTCACAGACTGTGAGTCTCGTTACTCCATGCTCGAAAAAACATGTTGTGCTTTGGCTTGGGCTTCAAAACGTCTCCGCCAATACATGATCAACAATACTACTTGGTTAATCTCCAAAATGGATCCGATCAAATATGTCTTTGAAAAGCCTGCCTTAACAGGAAGGATTGCCCGATGGCAAATGCTGTTATCTGAGTATGACATTGAGTACCGTGCTCAAAAAGCGGTCAAAGGAAGCATTCTCGCCGATCATTTGGCGCATCAACCAATTAATGAATATCAATCTCTCAAACTTGACTTTCCTGATGAAGATGTCTTGTACTTGAAGATGAAAGATTGTGACGAACCGTTACCTAAAGAAGGTCTTGAACCCGGATCAAGATGGGGCCTAATTTTTGATGGAGCAGTAAACGCTTTTGGCAATGGAATTGGGGCAATCATCATCACTCCCAAGGGTACACATATCCCATTCTCCGCGAGATTGCTATTTGAGTGCACCAACAACATCGCAGAATATGAAGCTTGTATCATGGGTCTCGAAGAAGCCATTGACTTAAGGATCAAGATCCTAGACATATATGGAGATTCAGCCCTCGTGATCAACCAAATCAAAGACAAGTGGGAAACTTACCACCCTGGCTTGATTCCTTACACAGATTATGCAAGACGTCTGTTGACTTTCTTCAACAAGGTTGGATTGCATCATGTACCTCGAGATCAGAATCGAATGGCAGACGCCTTGGCTACTCTATCTTCCATGTTCAAAGTCAATCACTGGAATGATGTGCCTACAGTCAGAATTACGCGCCTTGAAAGGCCCGCCTATGTGTTTGCAACTGAAGCAGTCATCGATGATAAACCGTGGTTCCACGACATCAAACGCTTCCTTCAAACTCAAGAGTACCCGCTTGGGGCATCAAACAAAGACAAGAAAACTCTAAGGAGACTTTCTGGCAGTTTCTTCCTGAACGGAGATGTGCTATACAAAAGAAACTTCGATATGGTTTTGCTCAGATGCGTAGACAGACACGAAGCAGACATGTTAATGCATGAAGTGCATGAAGGGTCCTTTGGAACTCATTCAAACGGGCATGCGATGTCCAAAAAGATCTTAAGAGCAGGATACTATTGGTTGACAATGGAATCTGACTGTTATAAACACGTGAAGAGATGTCACAAGTGCCAGATCTACGCAGATAAGATCCATGTGCCACCGACTCTACTCAACGTTCTCTCATCTCCATGGCCTTTTTCCATGTGGGGTATCGACATGATTGGAATGATCGAACCAAAAGCTTCAAACGGTCATCGTTTCATCTTGGTAGCAATTGATTACTTCACCAAATGGGTCGAAGCAGCATCTCATGCCAATGTTACAAGACAAGTGGTTGTGAGGTTTATCAAGAATAACATCATTTGCCGATATGGTATTCCCAGCAAGATCATTACTGACAATGGTTCAAACTTGAACAACAAGATGATGAAAGAATTGTGTGAGGAATTCAAGATTGAGCATCATAACTCTTCTCCTTACAGACCAAAAATGAACGGCGCCGTTGAAGCCGCTAACAAGAACATTAAGAAGATCGTCCAGAAAATGGTCGTCACTTACAAAGACTGGCATGAAATGCTACCATTTGCTTTACATGGGTACCGTACTTCAGTGCGTACTTCAACAGGGGCAACTCCCTTTTCTCTAGTATACGGCATGGAAGCTGTGCTCCCCGTAGAAGTTGAAATACCATCAATGAGAGTCCTCATGGAGACTAAGTTATCAGAGGCTGAATGGTGTCAAAGCAGATATGATCAGTTGAACTTAATCGAAGAAAAACGTATGACTGCTCTATGCCATGGACAGTTATACCAAGCAAGGATGAAACAAGCCTTCAACAAAAAGGTTCGACCTCGTGAATTTCGAGAAGGCGACCTCGTGCTTAAAAAGATCTTGTCTTTTCAACCGGATTCTAGGGGCAAATGGTCTCCTAATTACGAAGGCCCGTATGTTGTCAAAAGAACATTTTCTGGCGGCGCCATGACTCTTGCAACCATGGATGGTGATGAACTCCCATATCCTGTGAATGCTGATGCAGTCAAGAAATACTTTGTCTAAAAAATACAAAAGAACAGCTCGGTAAGTTGAAAACCCGCAAAGGGCGACTTAGGCAAAAATGAGCGTCTCGGTGGACTGAAAACCTGAAAGGGCGGTCCAGGCAAAAATTAGAGACAATAAACAGAAAAAAATTCATCCTGGTAGATTGAAAACCTGAAAGGGCAATCTAGGCAAAAATTAGAGATTTATGACAAAGTAACTGCATCAGTCCGTACTTCGTCACCTGAAGAGTCTGTACCTCATCAAAGGATCTTCAATCAAATCATCGCCAATCTGAAGCGACAAGCACAGTTGGAACTCAAAGTTATTAGAGGGAATAGTGGTTATTGCTTTCAATGTAGCCTTTTCCGCATAATTACCATTTCCAACTTTTGTAAATACTCCATGGAATCACGCCTTTAGCTGATTACCATCCTATTAAATAAATTTGAGCCTTGTGCCCTTTGTTTGCAATCTCTAATTTCTTTCAGCTTGCAAAATGACGCTTTAACTGTGTTATTCGTTTTTGAAAAGAAAAAAAGTTTTAAATGAATTTACTTCACTTTTCTTTTTCAAAATAAAAGCGAAATTTTCCTTTGAGTTGTGAATAACGGAAGGAACATCAGCAGTTGTCTCCGTAGGATGAACAAAAAGGATTCTCCCTGAAAAATTGTTGAGACAACGGTATTCTTGTCCCATAAAAGAATTCTTGAAGCAATTACCCCTCGAGGTAAAGAAGCTCTTCTATCCCCAGTGAAGAAGCTCTTCTATCCCCAGTGAAGAAGGTCTTTATCCCTAGTGACGAAGATTTCCAATCTCCAGTGAAGAAGCTCTTCCATCTAAGAAAAGATGCTTATCTTCCCCAGAGAAGTCTAAAGCACGCCGCACCATCACCCGTGTTATCTACACCGTGTTGAAGAACATTTGCCAAATATCTGGTTGTATTGCGACGTCGGTCCCTCTCCAGTATATACTTCTTTGTCTGTCAGTATCACCAGCATGCATGCTACATTCATGACATTCATCATTCATACATATTTGCATCATTTATGCATTCTTGCATTTCCCGATGTTCCCTTGTTCAGGATATATCTATCCTTAAGAAAAAAAAAAAGGAAGAAAAAAAAAAGAAGAAGAAGAAAAAAAAAAAGAAAAAAAAAAGGAAAAAAGAAAAGAAACAAATATGGGCGTGTCATCTCTCCAAGTAGGTTGTCACCCATAAGCAGAAAAGAACATCTTCTTTCTCCAGTTCCCCACTGAGATCATTCCTCGTGGAAGAAGGTTGCTTTAGTTTCTCCTCTCAGAACAAAGGAGGAAATCCCCAGTTGAGTTCATTCCTCATGGGTACAAAGTCTTGTTTGACTGTTTCTTTCCAATTCATTCTTGATTAGAACCCTGTCTTTACCAGAGATTCAAATTCCGGTTCCTCAAACAGAGTCGTGAAAAACAGACAATAAGCAATAGCCTCGTCATCAGAGCAGCTTATGTCTCTTTCAAAATCTTTTTCCTCTCTAGGAAATCAATCATGAAGACCACTTGACAATCAGGGTCTTATTACTGTTCACAAGGCTGAATAACCAGTAATTTCCCTAACAAAGTCTCCAGAATCATTTTATCACTTGGCTGATAATTGATCATGTCTTCAAAACCACTATCACAAGGCTGGTAGTCGATAATCCTTTTGTTCTGGTTATATTATTCAACATGTCTATCACAAGGCTGATAGTCGGTAATATTAACCGAACCTTTGAAACTCTTTTTACCATGACAAGTCTATCACCATGCTGATAGTCGGTAACACAGTTTCACGCCTTTCATCTTCGCATTATTAAACAAGTCTATCCCCATGCTGATAGTCGATAATGTCGATAGGTAAGCTATCATTCCCAGGTGAAGCATACACTTGCTTTCCCGATAAAACGGATTCTCTTCCTAAAACGGATTGAGACATCCTTCCCAATCTCTTTTCCCCAGCGGAGTCAGTCCTTGATATCCCTCGGTAAAGATATCCTTGCATCATTCGCAATTTTGGTATCTTAGGTCCAAAATTTGCGTCTTCTGATATTTAAGTCTCTTCCACCTTATCAAAATAAAGATTTTCAATCTTCATGTCTCAGGTTGAAGAAACTTAAATAGGGGCATCTGTCATACCCCAATTTTTGACCTAAGATACCACCTCATATCATTTACATATGCATCATTTGCATCTCTAACAAATTGCATAGCTTGTGTTTGTTACTTGTGGCTCAGTAGGATTTAATTAGGAAATCACTCATTAGTACAAGTAACAATCAATTAGGGTTTTGTTCTCCCTTCATCTCAAATGAATCATCTTCATCAATAATCAACATTTGGTCCTCAGAGATTCATTTCAACAAGCTCAACAACTTTGAATCGACTGAATTAGGGTTTTGACTGAAGACAGCACACTCCTGACTTTTGCTCAGAATTTGACCTAATGACTTGGGACATGACCTCAAGGCCCAAGTGAATCATTTTGACCTAATCCATTGGCTCAGAACATCTCCTACACAAAGATTGATCAGACAAATCCCCAGAATTAGGGTTTTGAACTATCAGGGACTGAAATCAGGGATCACATTTGGGAAACCCTAAAAATCCCCAGGAAGTCAATCAAAGGTTTCAATCATCCTCAAATAATCCCTATGACAATATACAATGGAAATTGTATCTTAATTCAAGACCTACAGTCATCAATTTCATCTGGTCGACAATTAGGGTTTTTGACCTAATTCACTGAACAACTGACTTTTTAATCAGGACATGGTGCCACAACTCAAATCATGATTCAATATCCTCTAATACCTCAATATGATCCATTCATTTGATGAGGATATCTTGTTTCATTTGAAATCTCCAGAAACGCGATTCGTCTGAAAAAGTCAACTGTACAAGATCACCATTGACTTTTGGGGAATTTTGGTCAACCATGACTTTTGAAGTTTTGAATCATCAATATATGATATGAGAAGTCATTTGATCAAGAAAAATCAAGAAAATCAATCAAGAATCAAAAGTCAAAAGTTTGGAAGGGAATTTCTCAAAATTTCACCTACAAACTGAAAAAAACTTCCAACATGAAAGTTGTAGATTTTGATCCAATAAACAACTTTGACACATATAAATTTTTTCCATAAGATCAACCATTTAAGAGATATGGAGCTTCAAAGTTGGCATCTTTGGAAAATTTCACTTGAAACTTCATTTTTCTCAAAGTTCATGGATCTTTTTCACCCATTTCCTTAAGGGTCTTGAAGAAACTTTCAACTAGGCTTTTGAAGTGTGTAACATGGGCTTTCCAAAACATCCAAGAAATCAAAATTTCATCAAAGTTTGATATGGTTTCAAGAGGTAAACATATGGCTCCATGACCATAATTTTCGAGTCATGCATGCAAATTTACAAGTCATTCTTTTTGCTTGCTTTCTTCTAGAAGCCATGACCTCACAAAATGCATAAATATAACTCACATGTTCTGATGAGTCATGGATTTGAGAAGATAAAATCTTGGATATTCAATCATTAGCAAAGAAGAATATTCCATTTTTGCATTTATGACAAAAGATGCTATCTTACCTCTTAAGCCAAGTTGCAAACCATCCAAGCCACTTGCTTGCCCTTCAATTCAGAACTCATTGCCTATAAATAGAGGTTTCTATTTCACTTAAGACTCACACCAAAGCATTGAAAAACTTGCTTTCTCACTTCTTACTTATTTGCAAGTTCTTTCCATTTTTCAAAGAAGTTAGAACTCCAACTTTCAAATCTTAAAAGTTCTAACTATTGGTGTCATCCAAAAATATTCTAAACATTATTTTGAAGTTGTTTGAACCATTAAACCATCACAAAACTATCCAAAAGTCAGTTTCATCACAAAAACTCCATGAGTGCACAAATTGAGCCTTAAACCTCCAATTCTCGATTTACTCGTGTATTTACCAAACTATCACTTCAAACATCTTCCATACATCAATTAGAAGTGATCCAAACATCTGGAACGTTTCTGGATGTAGAGAAACACCATGGCCGTTTTCAGTTTGGAGCCAAAACAGGTGGAGGTCTGTAGAATGATTCAAGAGGTTTCAAGCAGGTTTAAAAGCATCAACATGATCCTTGAACGTTCCTGAAGCTATTCCAATCAATCCCAAGCCTTGAAGGGCCCAGAATCGAGCCCCATAGCACACGGTTTGTCAAGAACAAAACCAAGTTCTAATTCATACTTGCACGCACTTTAAACTTAATTTGATTACATATTATTGTTGTCTATATGCTCTGATCATTTCTGGAGTTTTAATTGGATTTTAATGGTTGTTTGCAAGATATGCCATTTTAGGGTTCTTGAAGCTCAAAAGAGGGGTCTTCGTTTTAGGCGAAATTTCAGGAAATTAATGGTTCCATTGGGTTCGTGAGATCCATACGAGCTCAACCATGTCTTCATAATCAATTTCCATTGCTTGTGTCACGTTTTGCTATGTGCAGGGGCTATGGCTACGGATAAAATCCGTAGCTAAATGTTTTAGCTACACTTGCAGGGTTCTAGCTACGGAGAGAGGAAGAAGATGAAGAGGTGGCAGCTCCTCATTGGAGGCCTTGCGCGCGTTTGGATTTGAAATTCTGACCATTCTGGTGTTTCTCAGTCCACGCGCCTATGATGCTCTCTCAACCATCAGCCATCAGATCTCATTTAAACTCGCATCCAACGTTCAGAAACACGCAAGCTCTCCATAGACCATCAACTTTACCACACAGGATCATATATTAATATTTTCTTAATTAATTTGTTTTTCCTTTGCATAATTAATTAAAAATACTTTCAAAAATCCAAAAATCATTTTAATTTCACTTTTAGGTTGATAAAATATTTAATTAATTTTTGACATGAAAATATTTTATTTTTCTTCATAATTAATTTATTTTGTTAATTAATTAGTAATTGTGTGAATATTTACTATTAATTAATATCAACCAATCAAAAACTCCAAAAAATATTTTCTTTTTATATTTAGGTTTATACTTGTATAATCTAATTTGTGACATAAAAAAGAATTATTTTTCTTGTTAAGTTTAATTATTTGTATAATTATTTGTTTAATTATCTTATTAATTAACTTAATTCCATTCAAAAAAAACACAAAAAATATCTTCTCTTAGATTATTTTCTTTTGAATTTGATATCATCATATAACCTTCGTGTAATTTGAATTTTCATGTTCTGATTTTATTACTGTTGCAGATCACTTGAATAATTACAATTCATTTAAGGTTTCGAGATCTGTTTCTTTGTCGTCTTCTGGGCTTTGTCTGTTTTTCTGTTTTCCATTTGCTACAGAGGATGATCATGAAATAATTTATTGAAGATCAAGGTAACACCTCAAGCTCAGAAATCCAATTTTCTCATCCTTCGAGGTAAGCCTAAAACTCAATCAACTGTTTTCACAACAGTAATCACAATTCTTTTCAAAGACAATAAACCATTTCTTTTTGAAACTATTGATTAAATCTTTTTTAATTGATCAATTGATTTTCAAAACGATGTGGGGCCTCTCGAATATTAGAGAGTATAAGTCCCTTTTCTTTTTCTTTGTACAGTTTTTTTTAAACAGAAAACTTTTTCCGAAACTTCAAAACAGTTTTTTTAACAACAAATCACACATCTTTTTCAAACCATCCACCCTGTTTTATGAAAATAAAACAGGGGCCTCTCGAATATTAGAGAGTATAAGACCCACTCTTTTTTTTCCTTTTACAGTTTTTCTTTGTACAGAAAACTTTTTCAAAACAATACTTTTCAAACTGTTTTTCAAAACAATAAATCTCACATCTTTTTTTCAAAACCACCCACCCTGTTTTATGAAAATAAAACAGGGGCCTCTCGAATATTAGAGAGTGTAAGTCCCATTTCTTTGCTTTTTGTACAGTTTTTCTTCAAACAGAATAAACTTTTCAAACAAATCTTCAAACAGTTTTTCAAAAGCGAAACCTCGCGTCTGTAAATAAACAATCAACGATGTTTTGTAAATACCACGGGCCTCCACGTAGGTATAAGTCCCAAGCCCTTTTGTAGATACCCATTCCTGTACATGAAATTAGGTATTTCATTGTACACACACATTTTTGTACATATCTTAATTTGTTTTTTAACTTTGAATAACAAACCAAAAATGAAGGTTTCTTTAAATCTTCCCAAAAATATACCATGGGCCTCCATGTAGGTATAAGTCCCAAGCCCTTTTGTAAAAACCTGTTTACATAGCTTTGAATAAACTCAAGTGGACCTCTCCCCGAGTGTGAGTCCCGAGCCCCTGTGTATACAAATGGATCATGCTTACAGGTATATTTCCTTCATAAACTCCATTATATACACACACTTTGTCATATATATATAATTGTTCATACCTGTTCATGTTTGTTCATACTTGTTCATGTTTGTTCATATGTGTGATATGTGTGCTTGTTCAACTTAGTATAACACTAGGTTCCCCATAGCCTCCTATTGGGCTTCGTGCAAAGAATCTCCACTAGTTTAGGTTAGGACATAGAGTATGGTTTCCCGGTGAAATCGCTCTAAGAGCTCAGACCAACTATACCATGCCTCCCCTTGGCCTTTGTACAAACGAGTGACCCTCCCATAGCCTCCTCTTGGGCTTACAATGCAAGGACCCTGGATTGTCCCTCCCATAGCCTCCTCTTGGGCTTACAATGCAAGGACCCTCGGATAGCCTCCTCTTGGGCTTCGTACAAGGACCCACGGGCTTCTTATAAGCATCCCCAATATCCAAATCAAATACCCTAGGAGATTAGACATTTTTCATCTCTATACTAGGAGTATCTCTTATATATCATCACAAACAATCAATCAATCAAACTTTTTTGCCACAAGGCTGGCTAATCAATCAAATTTCTTTTTGCCACAAGGCTGGCTAATCAATCAAACCGTTTTGCCACCATACTGGCTGATTAATCAAAGTTTTTGTCACAAGGCTGACTTCATTGAAACTTTTGCCACGAGGCTGGCTGATTAATCAAAACTTTTTGTCACAAGGCTGACTTCATTAAAAGTTTTTGCCACAAGGCTGGTTAAACAAACAAAAATCAAATGGATGTATGTGATGATATAGATTAGATACATCTAGCATTTAGACGACATTTGTCTATTTTCCTTTGCTTCCACTAGCATAAGTGGGAACTACGATTGCTCTGACTTTCTCAACATCCCTTTGAGAATACGTAGGCACAAGGTCGATCCTTGGCGAGCAAAACAAAACAAAAAAAAAACCATTCAAACCTTAGCACCCGTAGACCCCGAGCTACAGATGCTCTGATTCCCTCTAGGGGATATGTATGCAGAGGATCGCGATGATCTTTGCGAGCATAATCAAACAAACACCTTAGGTCCCACCTATTCCACAAGAACCTCCACCATAACATGGAATGAAAAACAAAGCAAAGAAACCTATAGAGTACTATAGATACGTTGGGTGCTAATACCTTCCCTTCGTATAACCAACCCTCTTACCCAAGATCTCTCCCCCCCACTTTTTAGGTTATTGCAGCTTTTTTCCTTTTCCTACTTTGGAAACAATAAAAAGTTTGGTCCGTACAAAAGAAAAATCATTTTTTGAGCACTCGAGCCCAAAGAAGGCATCAGGTGTCTCATCACAAAAAACAAACGATTTTTCCCCGCGACACGTGTCTACACCGTTCGTGATGATAGAATTAGATCTCTTGTCGTGTCAGCACCGTTCGTAGTAACTGAATTAGATCTTTGGAAATGATCGTGTCACCACCGTTCGTGGTAAAGGAATTAGATCTTCGAGCGTTGACCGTTACGGAAACGTCTGAGGTTACCGCTTTTAGATTTTGAAAGTTGATCGTTTAAGGAACCGTCTGAGGTATCGACTTAAATCTGAAAGTTGATCGTTTAAGGAACCGTCTGAGGTATCGACTTAAATCAGAAGGTAGATTGTTTAAGGAACCGTCCGAGGTATCGACTTAAATCTGAGGGTAGATTGCTTAAGGAACCGTCTGAGGTATCGACTTTAAATCTGAAGGTAGATCATTTAAGCAACCGTCTGAGGTATCGACTTAGATCCGAAGGTAGATCATTAAGGAACCGTCCAAGGTATCGACTTAGATCCGAAGGTATATCATTAAGGAACCGTCCAAGGTATCGACTTAGATCCAAAGGTAGATCATTAAGGAACCGTCCAAGGTATCGACTTAGATCCGAAGGTATATCATTAAGGAACCGTCCAAGGTATCGACTTAGATCCAAAGGTAGATCATTAAGGAACCGTCCAAGGTATCGAGTTAGATCCAAAGGTAGATCATTAAGGAACCGTCCAAGGTATCGACTTAGATCCAAAGGTAGATCATTAAGGAACCGTCCAAGGTATCGACTTAGATATAAAAGGTTTTGAAGTTGTTTATTTGACTGCAGCAGTAAACTGAAAAAGGCAAAGTTAGTTTTTTTTTTGCCATGTCATGATGCATGTAATGCGTTTATGTGACGGGATTCTCAAAATAAATGAGAACCTTGCATGTTATGTACGCATTTGTCGCGATGCATTTATGTATGAACATGTATGCAATTGTATGAATATGTTTATGATTTATGACGTATGACTATGATTTATGTTATATGACACATCTTGATTGAGAAGGTGGATCTCCATGTCATTGTAATTTTGATGTTTGATCTTATCTTGAAGATGCTCAGCTGGGGATTTATGATTTCTGCTTGGGGACGATCAGTAACTTGATGTACCCTGATTGGGGATTAGAGATATTAATACACCATGTTGGAGAAGAGTAAAGTGTTGGAGAACCGGTAGTGTTGAAG
Source organism: Vicia villosa (assembly GCF_029867415.1). Lineage (NCBI taxonomy): Eukaryota > Viridiplantae > Streptophyta > Magnoliopsida > Fabales > Fabaceae > Vicia > Vicia villosa. Next base: position 82,824,014 of record NC_081185.1, read on the forward strand.
ATGTAAACTCTGTTGGGGAGTCATGTCTTTGTCGGGACGAGTATGTTTGAAGATATCTTCTTGAGAATTGCTCTGTGGGGATATGATCTTGTGAAATCGGAGCTGTGGGAAGGCATGGATGCCTTGAACATTGCCCCCAGTATTATAGTAACTACCATTCCTGGATTTGATTAGGACACACCACTGAGTATTGATCAAGATGTCTGACTGAACTTGCATAGATTTGCCCCTGCTAGTAGGAACTTTAGAAAGATTCGCCTCGCGAGGACTTTATGAGGTGTGCACTATGGGCGACATGCCCCTAGTACTTAGTATGATGCCCCTGACTGTTTCGGAGTCCTTGAGAGATTCTCGGAATCTTGACTTGATTGCCCCAGATTGATCGGGAAGTAGTTTGAAATCCACTTGGGATGTATGCCTTCGACTTTTTGGCATTTGAGAGATTCTTTGAATCTTGACTTGATTGCCCCAGATTGATCGGGAAGTAGTTTGAAATTCACTTGGGATGTATGCCTTCGACTTTTTGGCATTTGAGAGATTCTTTGAATCTTGACTTGATTGCCCCAGATTGATTGGGCAAAGCGTGCCATGCCCCTTGTATACGTAGGAGACATTGCTTCTCGGAGTAATCTTGTCTGTCGGGATAACTTTTAGTCATTAGTTGTACCTTGTGCAAATTCTTTCTGTTGCTAACGTTTGAAATTATGTAGCAGAATTTGTTTAATAATGAATTCATGAGATGCAATGCATACGTTTGTCTTGATTTTGAAAAATCATTAAAACAAGATATGTAAAAGCGTGATATTTGTAAAAACATGCCATTTTTGTAGAAGCGAAATATCGACTCAGCATTTTAGTAAACCTTAAGGAGTCGGGATACCTTTTTGGTGATAGTATGCTTTCGAACTAACCATGCTTCAATTAGGACTTTTAAGGGTTGTAACGTGGCTTGGTTCACGGTTTAAGAAAAAAAGGATAAAGGCTCAAAGTTTATTTGTACCCACCCCTCTTCGTGATGATCTTCAGTCCTAAGCTCAGTTAATTCAACTTATGCATTCAGGTTCCAAGAGACTTTTGGATTTGCACCTTTGATAATGACGATGGTTCACAAGCAAAGAAAACTTTTGAGATGGCGGTCACTTCTCTCTTTTGGTAGTCACAACATTGTGTTGTTCAGGAATATATTGACTTCTCTTTTTTCATCTTTTTGATATCCCTAACTTTTGCCTGAACTGTCTATTTTGAGCTTACAGTCAGCGGGATGCCTTGATTTTTGCCTAAGTCTTCTTTTTGATTTTCGACTTAGCAGGCTTTTCTTTGTATATATGTTTTTCATCATTTTTTTTAAAGATATTGACTGCCTTGCTTAATGATTGATGAACCATCATTGGATTTTGATTGACATCTCCAACACTTCTTTGATGTGTGCGGATGAACGCTTGTGATTGAAACCTTTGTTGAAAAGTGTACTGAATGATTCTCTTAAAATAGAATGCACAGCCAAATTAACTAAGAACTATCCTGCCCCAGGTTATGATCAAGGGTTTTAATTAGTACAAGAAAGAAACTTCTACTCCTTAGGCTCAAAAGGGGTTGACGAGGGATTAACATCCTTATATCTCCACTGTTTAGGAATTGAAACAATGTCTGTACATCGTCAGCATAGTCCGTTCAAAAGCATACTGTATGAGGTTGTGGTATCATTTTTGTCATCCTCCCTTAAAAGGCTTACAGCTTTAGCAGGAGTTGAGTATCATAAAATAGATGCAAAATAAAGACGCAATTTAAAATAAGTGATAGCGAAATGATTTATTCAAGACAAACATATGCAATGCACTAATGATGATTATTAAAACAGATAATGTCTATCATGAGTCAAATGTTTAAACAAACAGAAAAGAAACTTGCAAATGAAAGTAGATCTAATGATCCAAAAGTTTTTCCGTCTAGACGTTAATCAGTTTTGTCATGCCTAGGTATAGGAGCGGTGATCACCACAGAAGTTTTCAGGAGGGTTGAATTTGACCTCTCCGTCATCGATCAGATCTTGAATCTTATTCCTCAATGTCTAGTAATTATTTTTGTAATGTCCAGGAATGTTGGAATGGTACGCGCACCTCGCATTGAGTTTATAGCCAGAGGTGTTAGAATTCTTGGGAGCATCCTTCAGAGTAATCAATCTGATCTTCAACAGATGTTGTAATGTTTGAGCGGACGACATATTAATTTTGGTGAATTGACGCTTAGGTGCATCTGGCTTGCGTCGTTGTTGTTGAATTGGTGTAGAGATTCAGAGTATCCGGGGTTCGAGTTTTCGGAATGTGTATCTGATAAGAATGTTTTAGAATGTCCGGGGTTCGAGTTTTCGGAATGTGTATCTGATAAGAATGTTTCAGAATGTCCGGGGTTCGAGCTTCCGGAATGTATATCTAATTGGAATGTTTCAGAAGTCTGGGGTTCGAGCTTCCAGAATGTTCATCTGATTTGAACTTTCAGAATGTCCGGGGTTCGAGCTTCCGAAATGTATATCTGATTGGAATGTTTCAGAAGTCTGGGGTTCGAGCTTCCAGAATGTTCATCTGATTGGAACTTTCATAATGTCCGGGGTTCGAGCTTCCGGAATGTATATCTGATTGGAATATTTCAGAAGTCTGGGGTTCGAGCTTTCAGAATGTTCATCTGATTGGGACTTTCAGAATGTCCGGGGTTCGAGCTTCCGGAATGTATATCTGATTGGAATGTTTCAGAAGTCCGGGGTTCGAGCTTCCAGAATGTTCATTTGATTGGAACTTTCAGAATGTCCGGGGTTCGAGCTTCCGGAATGTTCATCTGATTAGGATTGATTTGTTGATGGTATTTTTCTGACCAGTTGGTCGACCTGAAAGGAAAAGTTAGTTTTATGTGATATTATGAATGCAAATGCAATCTTTTCAAGGATCTTTAGGAATTTAGTTAGCAACATTAGAAAATAGTTTGGTCGCGTCTTTGTCTGAAGACTTCTGACTTTTGTCTTTGAATGTCTTTCTTTGAGAATCAAGCTCACCATATCCAGTGGGTCATAGCCTCTAATTCAGGATACTTGTACTTTTGAATTTGAAAGCATATAGCTAGAGAAAAATAAATCCTCTTGCCCCTTGATAGGAATTCAGTCCTTGATAAGAACACCTGAAATTGTGCGCCCTAAATTCCTAAGATCCTTGAAAGGGTTAGTTAAATCATGTTATGCTTATGATGTCATGATATTATGCAATGCATCAGGCAAACCGTAAGCTAGTAAGGACGAGTGAGTCCCACAAGAAAAAACCTGCAAGAAAACCAAAGGGTTAGTAGCAAGCACAGACAAGTCACACAAGGGTCCTTAAGTTTAAAGGCTTGCGTGAAGTTTGTAGGTAAGTACCCTCCCCACTAAAGTTAAGTCGGTTCAACCTGTCCTATATAAAGATCGGGTTCTAGGGAGCTCATATCATTGACCTTTCTCGAAGGCGCTTATCTCATTTCGGCAATCGAATCACCGACCGAGAAGGTCCTGAAAATCCAGTCCATATGAGTGTAGCTTCGAGTATCAACCAACTTCAGTCGGAACCAAAGCCAGCCATCTCGCTACTTTCTAATAGGCCAAAGTCAAGTTCAACTAGGGTTCTAGGGGCAAATTAGTGCTTAATGACACCACGCAGCAGCCAAGTGTTTCCTCGAGTCGGATCCCAAGGAACACCAGGACAAACAAATGTGTCACGCTAACGATGACCACCATATCAACCACATCAGTATACGCTGTGCAGTCTCCTTGGTCTCATGCCATTTACCTAAGGTACTCAGATCCGGGTTAGGATCTTTCACACAAGTAAATACCCAAAGAACCCTTTAAGAATAAATCAAACAAGACAAACAATTTAAGTGATCCTAAACTTTAAGGTAACCCCTCTTTTATTCGAAAGTATCCCCAGCAGAGTCGCCATTTCTGTAATACTGTGAACTGACTTTTTATCGAAATGTCGCGGTAAGCAATAGTCGCCACCGACTTTTATTTTATCCAATTTTTAGGAAAGGCTAAAAGAACAGGAAAAGACCTTTTAAAAAGATTTTGAGTTCGGGGGGTAAGCTATACAAAGGGAAGGTGTAAGGCACCCTTTGCATCCATGGTTATCCATGGGCTCTTGATTGCTTGGCTCACTTTGTTTTCAAAATGTTTGAACTGTTTGAAAAGCGGGGTGTGAATAGAAAAGATTTTGTTAAGGACTTTAACTTGTAAATAAGCGTAACCTTGTTTTGAAAGTATTTGAAAATAGTTGGAAAATATTTTGATTTGAACTTAGAGCAAGCAATTAGTGGCAACTACCCTAAGTTTAAAAACTTTTTCTTTTAGCTTTTCAGGCGAAAGGATCTATCCATGCCATAAGAGGGCAGGAAGTCTTTCAATTGGATGTTTAAGGGTCATCGAGATTATCATTCACCACAAGACTGTCCCCTGCCATAAAGAGGGCAGGTAGTCTAAGGGAAGGATATAATAGTCATTAATCTTTTTAGGCATCATGCGAGGATACCTTAGCAATAGGACAATCATATTTATTTTTCCGAGGCAGCATCGAGGGACTGGATGATTTTTATTCTTGAAGGAAACCTTGCTTTAGGTATCCTCGGAATCGAGGGACTTGACTATTTTTACAATTAGAGGCAACAGGCAGCAAGGCAACAAGGCAACCGGAGGGATTACCCTAAAGGTGAGTGTGTGGCACAATCAGGTGGTTAATTCAGATATCTTTATCTTGTAATTAGTTATCTACTTCTGTTAAAGGCTTGCACTCCCTAAGATTACTAACCACGCAGTTTAAAATGAGCAGAAATTAAAGGCAGAAATTAAAGTTCCTACGCTATTACAATAAACACCTGCGGGGACGGGGATTACAATAAAAACCTCTAGGGGAATGCGGAAATTAAAAGGCGGAAAAAATAAGAGGGATCAATAATTATCTTTGAGCGCTTTGATCTTCTCGAACCCTCGATTGACTCTGAAAATTAAGAGAAAAATAATAGAGTGAGTGTAGGCATGATTCATTGATTACTCGAGGCAAACCCTATTTTAAAATAAAAACAAAATGACATTAAAATAAATAAAGAAATAAATAAGAAACTTAGCTTTTTTGATCGCCATGGCGCGTAGTGGGAGGATCTTGAGATAACCCTGAAAAGTAGGCGTGAAGAAGAGAAGTGTTAGTGCATTTAAGATTCGTTAACTATTGGTATAAACCCTGCTTTATCCCAAAAGGAAAATAAAATAAATGAATGGGATTAAACAAACCCTAAAAGGTTAATCAAAGTTCGACCAGATAGATAAGCGATAAGCAAACATACAGTGATTAGTTATCACGAGGAAGATTAATATCAGGGTTTAAAGCAATCGGTTTAAATATGAAAATACATAAAAATAAATAATTCGAGATTGTTAGAAAAAATCGAAGGTTCGATTAAATAAATTAAAAGGTCATGGAAAATATTTATTTAATGAAGACATAACATATTTAAAAATAATTTTTAAGATAGTAATAAAAAAATAGAGAAAAGGAAATAGACAAAAAGACTTAAAAATAAAATAAAATAAAATAATAAAAAGAATTCTTAGCTCTGATTCCATATGGGTCTGCTCTGGTGGTCCATGATGGTCTTGCGCTTCAAGGGCCTCAGATCTGGCTACGTGTGAATCGATTGGAAGAAACAGGAAGGTGCATGGTATATCATGTGAGTGCGTGCGCACTGGATCCCTGAAAATGTTGATTGATAAAAAATTTGTGTACCCCATGGATTGTGGACAGCCTCTCTCTCTTGCCAAGCGTGCTGTAGATGCAACTTGATAACATATTTACTTAAAAACAATAAATGTAAAATAATGAGAATAATGGGATAGTCAAACAAACAAAGTCATATGGGGCCCTGGAGTGCGCGCTAGCCAATCGCGAGGGGAGAGAGAGAACGAATGTCTGACTGGCCAATGAAGAACGCACACGCGTGCAGTCAAGAGGTCAGCGTCCTCGTCATCATCTCCAACCTCCACACCTGCGGATTTTGTTGCAACCGTAGCTGTGGAATTACCTGCGGATTTTCCGCAGGTTTTCTTCCAAATTTTCTGACCTTTGAAACAGCCACGGGTGACGTCGCAGGGATCCCTATCTTGCCTAGATCCACTAATTAAAGACCCAGGAATCTGATAGCGTTGTTAGTTCGGCGGGAAACACCCTAAAAACTAAAATACGAAGAAGAAAAGGCTTGTGCCCTAACAATGGTGATTTCAAGTCTATGCGTGAAAGCTTCGCATTAACGGTTCTAATGGCTTCCAAACACCTTCACAAACTCAAATACGTGGTTAGATAACATTGAAACAAAGAGAAACATGATATACGAAAATTTAAAAATATGAATGTATATGGTGTTTATGATGCATGGATTCCGTGTGTAATCACATGCTTATTCTCACCTGCACTTACCCTTTTATCTTCCAAGAATGGAATGGAACGAAAAAATAATCTTTGAAGCGTCTTGAATTGGAGAATCCGAATTGCCCTAGCTTGCTGTTGTTTTTCACGACTTAGAAACCCTTGTATTTCTCCCCAATCTCTTTTTTTTTCTCCTATGAGGCTGCAGTAATATGTATGTATATATGAGGTGGATTAGGGTTTTAAAACTTAGGCCAAAGATCACTTAATTTGTGAGGAAAATATTTGATTCCAAATTGCACCCAATATTTCTATTTTTGAGTCTTCTAGTATTTTATGCATATTTTCCTTAAATCATGACCATTAGATCAACCTCCATTTGATTATATAATTTTTTTAAATAATCAAATCATATTTTATAATTAAATAATGATTTTATTTTGATTTATTTTGATTTTAATGAATAAATTCAAAATAAAATAAATAAAAATCACAAGATAAAGATAAAATGATCCATGGGCCTTTGATGAGCTTAAACCCACGTGGAAAACTTGAAATTAGAGGCCCAGGACTCAAATTTCAAAATTCACCGATTAGAGTTTCATGTAATTCTCAACTTTTGCCCAAATTGCACCAATCATAACTCTTTCAATATTTATCATACGGAGATGATCCAGGACTTTTTGGAAACCTTGAAGAGTCCTCTAAACCATATCTTTGGTCTCATGTCAAAATTATTTTCCATGCTCCTTGTATCCTCTTCTGAAAAAGATGACTTTTGGTTGACTTTCGAAGGGGACCTGTAATGTTTTGAGTCATATCTCCCAAATGAAGCATTTTTTGACTTGGCATGTGAGAGACAAAATTGTAGAGAATCCAATTTCCTTCAAATGGAGCTTTGGATGGAAAATTTCTGATGTTCCATGTGGGAGTTATGGCTGGTCAAAGTTCAGTTGACTTTCTCCTATACAAACCCTAATTTAGAAACTTTTTGAACTGTTGATTTTTGATCTTTCCTTGATGAAACATGATCAATACTTGATCAAATGGTGAATTATACTTCAATATTAGGATCTTGACAAAAAAATCAGGAGTTTTGACTTTACTTTGCCCACAGTTGACTTTTAGGTCAACCCAGTCGACTGTTGACTTTCTGAATATTTGAGTGATCAATATTTTAAGCTGAGACTTGATACTTGTCATAGAGGTAATGTAAGATACTTTGAGCCATATGGGATGCCTTGGAGTCATTGGTTCACTGATTTTCCTTTGAGTAAACCAAACCCTAGTTTCAGAGCCTTGCATAGGAGAGTGTGTCTTGGAGCTTTATGTATTGATTTGAATTTGTATAAGAGAAATAGTATGGGCAAATTTTGGGGTATGACTGTTAGTAAGTTCATCACTTAACGATTAACAAAATTGACATCAAGAATCATAACAACATTGTAAAAAATCAACATTATGTACATGGTGCTAAACATATTTAAAATCAAGTAAACACATGAATAATGATGTCAATATACACCATGAATAATTAATATTCATGGATTTCAATCTATAATCTTCATCATCTTTAGGTTTGAATCTAATGAGAATATACAAAAAAAAATAAAAAATAATGAGACAAAAGAAACAATGAGAATATACAAAAAATAAAGTCAACACATATGAGCCAAACGAAATAACAAAATTAAAGAAATGAGCAAAAATTCAAAGTCATCGGAAACGAACCAAACTCATATAGTCACATCCAAATGTCCCCCTGAACTCAAAAATAATATTGGTTTTACCGAATTTCGACCGGAAGCGAGACTTTTAAGCCGATTAACAAAACAGTAGCGAAAATTGAAAATAAAAGTGCACGAAATGGAAAACTAAGCATAGAATTAGATTCAAAAGCATCGTTCAACCCGAAAAACACTAATCATATGCATCGTTCTACAACGGTCAAAGAGTTATGACATTTTTTCGTAAAGTCGGCGTATCGTACCAAACTTGCAAATCGAGAAGGAAAGGAACAAACAAGCATAAGGCAATAAACTTCTAGAAATCAAGAACCACAATTAACATCCAACAACTCAAGTTCCAAATTACATCAACAATTTAATCCCAACTCAAAATGCACAATGATTTTCTCTAGTTTCTACACTTTCTATGAGTCAAAATAATAATGAAATGCATCAACAACTACCTATAAAAAAAACTACATTATTTGTGTTCAAAACAATCTCAACCACCTTCACAAAGCATGTTATATCCAACTCTAATGATCAATCCTTCACACAAGGCAATTCTAAACAATTTCTAGCAAGTAAAAAAAAATGGAAACACGACACAACTCATGCTCAAGAATCTAGTTTATCCAACAACAATTATCAACAAGATTCAAATCGAGAACTCTCACCATATTCAATTTCAAATTCACAAACCAACCATAACACTAACTCCATTGAAAATTCAGCAACACCACCTTCATTAACAACTCTATCGATATCAACTTTCAACAATACAACATCATCAATCCAATTAAAACTTCCAGCACTGTTATTGATCTTACCGAGCAGATCAGATGGCCGGTAACAATGAAGGCTTAAAGTTCCGAACGGTTGAGAGGGGGAAAAAGGGGTTGTACCTGCAAGGCACTCCGATGCCAAAGTATGTGTTCCATAAGGTACAACAAAGTGAGAGAATTTTTGGGGTAAGAAAAGATTACCTTGCCCTCTATCATAAGAGGGCTATTTATGGGGTGCCCTTATGCGAAATTGGCTCCGTCTTTTGAGGCGGGGATTTTGGTGATGCGTGGGCTGGCTGCTTACTGGGCACGAGTGTGCCTCGTGGTCGGTTGTCCAAGGCGTCTGCCCGGAGCGGTCTGGAGGAGGTTGCCACGCGTGGTCCAAAGCGCCTTAAGCCGAAGGTTGGATTGGCCAAATTAGATTTATTGGATCGGCCATAACAGGAGCCCCCTAAGTCGTTGCTTCTGCTCGTGGGAGTGACGGCTTAGAGGAAGTTGATCTGGGGGATCTGCAGGGGACGCGTGCCCAGGGCATCCGAGGGGGATAGGCCCGAAACTTTTGAGGAGAGGAAGGGTTAGGTCGGGAGTCAAGAAGCGTATCATTTTGGAGAAGTTAGTTGGGGGCGTGTCGCATTTGATGCAAAATGATGGCTACCCTATACCTAGGCTGCTAGGGTTAATGATGGCCATGCCGTTCCACAGTGTCGCACGTGTGGCGCATGTGACATCCTCAACAGCCTATAAATATCAGGGTTTGCCATTTTCCCCAAATTTTTTAAATTCCTTCACGTCGTTCTCTCTTCTCTACTGCCGACCGACAGTTTTGCTGTGGTGATCTTCTTCTTCTTGTTCTTCGTTCCATCCGTGAAAACCTTACTTGTAAGTTCGTTTCTGACTTTGTTTTATAACTTTTCATGCTTAGATGTTTGTTAGGAATTGTTTTCATGTGGTTAGGGTATGTTTTTTTTCAGGGATGATTTTTGATGAAGATATAGGGTGAAACTAACGGTAGGTGGAGGAGATGGAGGATTTCTCCGTTGCTTGCGGCGGTGTACGGTTGAGTTTTTCGTTTGAGGATACTGTCTAGCTTGTCGATAGCGGTTTGGGAGTATTGATCAACCGTGACTGTGTTTTTAGTGTTTTTTCTAGGAGAATAGGCCGTTATGGTGTAGAGTGTGTCTTCCTTTTGCTCGGATTCTGTTTTTCTGGATAGGGCCAAGGTCGCGGGCCGTTTGGTCTTTGGACCGTTGGTGCTCCCTTTCACTCTGAACGGTGGTGGAAGGGCGGATTTGATTTAACTGTCGAATTCACTGCTCTCCCCTGTGTTTCAGGTGAAATATGGCCGAAGTGGGACGTCCGTCAGCCTCGGGTTCGTCGTCCTCTACTCCCCCAGCCCGGCAGGAGGTGCCCTTGTCGGCCTGGGTGGTCCAGGAAGCGCTTGACGTCGTGAGTTATTTTCTGGAAGATGACTCGGATATCTTCACGAAGATTGGGGGTTACGTGGATCGTTCCGGGGATACCTCCAGGAATGGGTGGTTGGTTATTATCTCGGCCGAAGGGGATCGTATCTGTGACGTATATACCCCCTATCTGCTCCCCATGTACGAGGTAGTCTTCCGGGAGATGGGGTTCCGCGTGCCTTTTTCAGAGTTTCAGATGGCCGTTCTTAACCACTTGGAGGTGGCCCCTGCACAGCTTCATCCTAATTCGATCACTTTCATCCGGGCGTTTAAGCTGGTCTGCTCTCACCTGAAGATAGGGGCGACCATCCCTTTGTTCTTTTATATATTCTGTGTGCAACGCACGGTGAGGGACAGTCGCTTTGGATGGGTGTCTTTGAAGCAGTCAAAGAAAATCTTCAAGTCTTACTCGGATTCCCTGAAGGGTTATAAGCCCCGCTTCTTCCTTATCCGTCCTCAGTCTCGGGAGGCCCGCGACAGTGTCTTTGCTAGGGTTCCGACCGTGGACGTCAATGGTCGTCCGGTGCTCAAAGATATTGGGGAGCCAGTCGCCACTCGGAGACATAAGTTTAGATTTTTCTGGTCTCGGGATCATTTTGGGTACGGCACTGACCAGTATATTACCAAACTTTCGGATTTGGATGAGGATGCACGAGGGGACTATGCTCTCCTTCAGAACATCGGGCCTTCCTGCGGTCGCCAAGGTGGACCGCTCGGGGAAGCCTGTTGTGGACGAAGATGGGGAGATCGTTAGGGAACCGGGCGTGATTAGTATAAAGGAACTCCTGGCTAGTGGGACTTATGAGGGTGCATTTGCCTATCTGGGTATCTGCCCCTCTCCCCTATGTTTTGTTATTTTAACTTGTTATTTTGTTGTTTGTAGCTTTTGGTAGTGGTCTTATGACGAACTGATCCTCATGTTTTTATTCTTCTTTGCGGAGTCGATGGATCGGGCGCGCCATGATCGGATGCTCAGACAGGAGAGCAAGGCCAAGGGGATTGTCAAGAAGAGTGCTGGCCCTAGGTTGGTTGCGGTGCAGAGGTCTCTGGTGACGGGCTCAGGCACTTCCTCTTCTTCCCCAGCTGCTGTTGGTTCCCCGTTGCAGGCTTCTGACCAGGGCGAATCCTTGAGGCCGGTCACGGTGCTTCCTTCCCCTCTTCGCCAGCAGCCGGATCCGGATGCACTAATCCGTCACAAACGGCAAAGGGTCGAGGCCGTGGATCTGACTCAGGAGGAGGCTGGCGATATCTTTACCATCCCTTCGTGCTTTCTTCAGCCCCGGTTCTTTGAGGGAGAGCCTTCTCTGACCATTCCCCGTGCGGAGTCTCTCCACATCGAAGGTTTGGAGCCTTCTATTCGGCAAAGGTTTTTGGTGCAGGATGCTTCGGCTCTGGTTCGGATCCTTGAGCTGGCTACCCTTTATGTCCGCTGGGCGCCTTTGTCTGCGGAAGCGGCGAGACTGCTCGAGGAGACCATTAAGGTGAAGACGGCTGCTTTTGCGGAGCGGGACCAGATGCTGAAAGAGCAGAGCAAGGAGTTGGCGACCGTGAAGGCACGTCTGATGGCGAAGGAGGATGCTCTGGCGGACGTGCAGGGTCAGTACACTTTGCTTTCTCGGACTCTGTATGGAGCGATGCTGTCTTCCTCGGTGAAAGAGGCTTCTCTTCGTCGATCTCAGGCCCCTGCTGAGGACGAGACGGAGGAAGAGAGGGCCCTCTCGACCCGGGCAGACTTGATTCAGTACATTCGAGTTTTGGGGGGTGATTGTGTTGCTCCTGCCGAGGACACCTATAATTCCACCGTGGCCCAACTCAAGTTGAAGAATCCTAGGGTGGAATTGGTGACCGAGGGTACCGGGTCGTACCATCGTATGGAGGGTGACCAGATTGTCTCTTCGGTCTTTGGGGAAGAGCCAGCGACTCAGGAAGCCGAGGAAGTTCAGATGGAGGAAGGTGCTTGAAGGTTTTTTATGTTTAAGTGTTTAAGTGTTGGGCCTGCGAGCTTTTTGTTTTGTAAAGCTATTCCGGGGGGGATGCCCCCCGTTTTGATTTTGTAAGCATATTACCAGCTCGGTCTTCGTGACCGTAGTTGGGCACATTTCCGGGCTTTTTGCCCGTTTTAATTAAAAGTACTTATTTTTTAACGCCTTTGTTTTTTGCGCTTGTTTCCTCAAAGTTTGTGTGCATGCGTTCTGATTTCTTGGGTGGCGTTTTGCTAGTTCCCAAAGTTCATTAATGGCTTGTTTATTTCCCAAGGGCTACCGTTCCTTTTCCTTCTCTATAAAAGGAGGTCTCATGGGCCTTTCTTTTTCATTTTTACGCAGGAATGGATGGTGTTAAGAGAGGAAAGGTTTCTTCAACCTCGAGCTCTCGTGGATCGAATAAGGTGAATAAGAAGAAGAAGGTTTCGACCAGCTCTGCTTCTCGTTCTCAAGGGGCCCGGGGCCCGGATGCTCGAGCTCAACTATCTGGCGTGAGGGTTGTGGTTGACGCTGATGGCTCTGAGACTGAGTGGGATGAAGATTGGTATCAGTATCTTCATTCAAAGGAATTTGCCCGTCGGGTGGAGTGAAGCGTTTTTCTTTTTATTTGGAAGATTTGCTCGACTGTAACGTATTGATCGCCAAGTGTGTGGAACTGTGGTCGATTACCGGGGACATGTGCCTGGCAGGGGGTGAGTCTCGAATTTCGTTGTGCTGAGTTCCGAGGCTCATGGCGTGAACGGTCCCCACGTGAGCAGGGTGTTCTGCCGACATGGTACTCGCTTACGACGGGAGTGCTCGGTATTCGTGCCCCCCCCGAAGGACAAGGAGTCCGCTCTGTTGCACCCCAAAATTTGCCCATCTAATTTCACTTCTATCTGGCTTAAACATTACTCTTCATCCGCATACACTTCAATAGGTCATGTACACAACACATTATGCATTCATGAAATAACATCGAGGCATGGGATCAAGGATCGTGGAGCAACTTGGTTCTCACATAGGTATCAGTAAAGTTACTTATTTCCTCAAAGATGATAGCTTGCACCTAATTAAATGATTTTTATTGGCCTATTCGTTTGAGGGCACTTGATCAGATGATTGCCTGGTTCCTTATGCTGGATTGATCAGATAGCTGAAGAATCTCTTTCTAGGAGGCTACCTAGTCAAGATTAGTCACACTATTATGGGTGATGTGAGTTATTGTTTTGGAACATCACTCAAATGACTTGGACATGGAGCATGTCAGAATTAACATTAATAATTAACAATGATCATCTTGAGGACAGGAATAATTAAAGAGTATTTATTGGACTTCTAGATGTTTCAAGAGCCCTTTCGTGGTGAGTTCAGGATGTATTCCATTTCATGATAAGTTCAAGATGTATTGGCTATAGCATTAACTCATGGCCAAGGACAACTTTGAAAGCTTGACTTTTGGCCGTAATCATATTGGAGCTTCATTTTATTCACCCTTCAAATGGTGTTCATGCTATTGATTCAAAGGAAGGCAAGAAATTCAAATTTCAACAGAGAAAGTCACTACAAGAGTCATGTTCATTACAAGACATCTTTCAAATACCATCATATTCAAGTTCCATTACAATTTCATTCACCATTCAATTCAAACTTTGGTCATTACAAGTTCAAGAAGCACTCATTACCATATACACATTACATATCCATATTCAACACCATTTTAAATATTACAGATTTTTAATAACAATACCATCTACATCGCATCAAAATTATACAAGAAAAGATTCCTATATGACCACTAAGATTTGTGCCTATTCTCCCTTGAAATTGCTTCAGCTTTGCTTCACCACGTTTGTTTCTCGCCTTCATGATTATGATTCCGACCAAAGTTCATCGCTTGCATTCAAGTTAAGCCATAACAGTTCAGCTGCCCTGCATCAAACGCACTGAACCAGTTCAGAAACATGCAGCAATTCATAAAAGAAAAATAAACAGTTCAGTAAGCCAATTGAATTTAAATCAATAACCTCATCAACATCTAACCATACATTAACCCTGCAGCTTTTCCAACCAGTTCATAACCTATAAACAGAACCTAACCTATTATTCTCAAACTATAACATTCAGATCACCTACAGAATCAAACCAAAACCATTCATATTTTAGATGCAGTTTCAGACTTATTCAAATTCTGTTTTCTCATAATTTTCAGTCGCGACAAAACCTGCAGCATACACTAAACTATTTTCAACTAGCAGCCCAGGACCATTTTGAATGACTTTTGATTCTAAGCTTTCCATTCAATGTGTTTCACTACCCTATAACCAATTTCTAACCTCTTCCTAATCTCACTAACTGTCAAACCACTTCTAATCAACACCTGCATTCTGCAATCAAACAAAACCCACAACAGTTACACATTACACCAACCCCTAACCGATTCAGTTATATATAACTAATTACCTAACAAACTTCTAACAGAATTAACAACCATTCAACATTTTCCTAACTGTCATACCTCTTAACAGAACCCACACTAAAAATTTCCTATCCTTGTAACTAACCTATAACCACCTAACTACCAAAACAAAATTATCTAACAAACTTTTAACCAATCTAACTGACTCCTAACAGAAAAAATATCAGAGTTTGAGAACAAACCTTCAGAGAATCAAGATCCATCATCTCTATATAACCAAGACCTCCATCATTCTTCAGGTTTTCACTCTGTTTTCCATTGCTGCCACCTCATAACTCTTCACTCTTCATCATCCTCACTCTATCTTCATTCTTGATCTCTTTCTCTAACCTTCTTCACCATTTCATCTTCATCAATCTTCAAATCTCAGAATCCTTCCCTCTCTCAATCATCAACCTTCTTCCATCTTCTTCAGACCTTCAACCAAAAGAAACACTGCAACCTTTCAGCATCTCATACCTTCTTCATCTTCGAGGCCTCCTTCCATTCAAGCACAACATCAACAAGTATCAATAATCTTCAATCTTCAGTCACGCTTCGACGTCATCATCGTCTTCAACTGAACAACAACATCACGCAGTCAACAAGATTCAGAATCGCAAATCAAAAAACGTAAACAGAAGAAGAAGGAAATAGAAGAAGGTGAAGAACGAAGAATGAAATCGAGATTACCTGAAGAAGCTATTCTTTCATTGAGCTTATTTCGCATCTAAATCTTCAAAGCCAAATCTCACTTCCCTCGTCTCCTCGACGCCAATTCTCAATCGCTCATCTTCACAACACCGATGCATCGTCAATCTTCACTGCAAACGGTGCTGCGAACAACAACACAAAGAAGAAGATGAAATCGCAAGAGACGAGGAGAGAAAGGTCAATCGGCGCTCGCGACTTGTTCTCGATCGGAGATGGACCCTCCGCCGCCGCAGAATTCGCTTGAGAGAAAGAGGATGTCGTTCAGATAAGCCCAAAGGTCACAAATGATTTAACCCTAGCCCCTTTTGATTATTATTATAATTAGTGTATTTTTTGTTAATTTCATAAAGCATGGTTCATTTAGTTTTATTAGAGATTAATTTCATATAGTCTGAATATTTGATTTCGATTAGGGTTTAATCTGCAACCATGTCCAATAATCAAATCTGAATAATCAATAAGCAATTAAACATTGATGGATCAAACTCAACCTTGGGCCGAATTCATTTTCACACTCCCCCTGTAGCCCATTGTCCGTTGTTGGCACTAAGAAAATCTGAAAACAAACTGAACTCTTGGGCCCAGAGCTACTATTCACCATCACTGTTGTCAGTTTCCACCCCCATATTTCCATTAACAATTTAGGGTTTAATTAGATTTTTTGGTCACTTTTTTAGTAATAAAAATGCTAACTTTTCTTGTTTTTTTAGACTTTAACACAATTTTGACATATAAAACTAATCATAAAAAATATTAGTTTTAGGCTAATTGTTTTAATCCTTTTTGCTTGACTTGTAATTCAATCTCTCACAAAAATCAACATAAAAATAATAGTACTTTTAATTCACTTTTGTGCTATATTTTGACTTGTTCTATTTCATGCTCTTGTACTATTTTCATGTATCCTACTTGTTGACTTCTAATTGTGATCTTTATTTTCATATTCTTTTATTCCTAACCTTAGGTAGAAACCATGATAACATTAGGTAGAAATTCCCTTCATACTTAGGCTAGTTTCTTTTCCTTTTCAACTTTAAAACACCTAACAACTATCCAAATTAAATCCCATAAAAAACACCAATAAAATACTAAAAAACATTAATAAAAAAGTGAAAATCATAAAAAGGGAATGGAAGCTTGAATCTCCCTTGCTTTAGGGAATCATTCGAGTGCTTGGATCTCCCTTGCTTTAGGGAACCATTCGAGCGTAAGTTCCCAACGTTAAAAAACACAAACCATAGAGCAACTCGAGTCTCCCTTGCTTTAGGGTGCCACTTGAACGCTCAAACTCTCTTCTCTATCTCGCCTCCGAGGCATTCTTTAATCAGACACGTTATTTCCGCTCCATTCCCAGCTTAAGACTCCAGAGGTCGAGCAGCAGAGTGCGAATGTAACTTCGTCCACTAAAAAACACAAACAAAAACTAAAGAGCCGAACTACGACGCTCTGATTCCTGAAAAGGATACGTAGGCATTAGGTCGCGGGGCCTAAGCGAGCACAATTATTTATAAACCTTATTTTCCCCGTGTTTCTTTTTCTTTCATTTGCATGCATTCCCTTAGTAATTAAGCTTTAGATTTATACACCCTTTAGATAGCAACAAACATAGGTGGATACCATCGAGTACGATGGGCGTGAGGGGTGCTAGCACCTTCCCCTTGCGTAACCGACTCCCGTACCCTATCTCTGGTCGAAAGACCTCGCTCTTATTCGTTTTAGGTTTTCTGATATTCCTTTCCCTCTTTGGGATAAATATATTAGTGGCGACTCTGTTTCATTTTCGCGAGCGTGCGACACGCTCGATTAAGAGAACGGATTTCTGTCTTTTTGTTTTATTTATTTAGGTGCTCAGCGTGTACCCGGGCCGCACCTGTGTTTTAGCTGTCATATTGTTTGAGCTTTTCAGTGTTCCAAGGTCGAGCGAGTTCTTCTCCTTGCAGGTTTTCCAAATAATACGCCCCATTTTCGGTCTTTGCTCGGACGCGATAGGGGCTCTCCCAGTTGGCGGCCAGTTTGCCCTCTCGGGAGTCTTTGTGGTTTCTTTTGAGTACTAGGCTGTCTACCTCGAATTCCCGTTTAATGACCTTTGCATCGTGTCGTAGGGCAATTTTTTGCTTGAGCGAGGCTTCGCGGAGTGCGGCTCCCGTCCGGATTTCTTCGACCATGTCGAGCTCTTCTCTAATTGCCTCGAGGTTGCCTTCTGTTTCGAGGGGTTCCTCGGTGCGCCTGGTGGGCACGTGTACTTCGACGAGGATCACGGCCTCTGTTCCATATGTAAGTCGGAAGGGGATCTCCCCGGTGGTGGAATGTGGGGTGGTGCGATAGGCCCAGAGGATGCTGTTTAATTCTTCGACCCATCCTTTTTTGATCTCGTCTAGTCTTCTTCTAATGCCCCTCAGGATCACTCTATTGGCGGCCTCGGCTTTCTCGTTCGTCTAGGGGTGTTCAACCGACGTGAAGTGTTGTTTGGTTCCTAATTTTGTGACGAACTCTTGAAAGCGCCCGTCGGTGAACTGGGTACCATTGTCGGTGATAATGGCCAGAGGTACGTCGAATCGGGCGAGGATGTTCCTTTTGTAGAAACGGAGCACGTTCAGGGACGTGATCTTGGCCAATGGTTCGGCTTCGATCCATTTGGTGAAGTAATCGACCGCGACTATGAGGTACTTGTTTTAATTGCTCCCGGTTACGAATGGACCGAGGAGGTCCATGCCCCACCAGGCGAATGGCCAGGGGGACGATAGAGACTTGAGTTCGTTGGGCAGCGCGAGGTGCATGTCCCCGAAGCGTTGGCATTTGTCGCACTTTTTCACGTATTCTTTGGCATCGTGCTGCATGGAGGGCCAATAATATCCGGCCCGGAGTGCTTTCCGAGCGAGGGATCTCCCTCCTAGGTGTTGGGAGTTGATTACTTCGTGTATTTCCCGGAGTATGTGGGGGATCGTGCCCTCGTCGATGCATTTTAGGAGGGGTATAACAAATCCTCGTCTGTAGAGTCGATTTTGATCAAGACGTAGGAGCAGGCTCTCCTCCGGACTGTGGAGGCCTCTTTGGGATCGTCGGGCAAAAGGTCGCTTGTTAAGTAGTTGTATACGGGGGTCATCCAACAGGACGCGCCCCCGATTGTGTTTACGAGCGTTAGCCCGGGCGAGGATTCGGTGCCGGTTTTGGTAGTATTTCCTGGATCATGAATTTGTTGCCCCCCTTCTTCCTCGTACTGGCTAGTTTTGACAGGACATTCGCTCGAGAATTGTGTTCTCTTGGGATATGTTTTACTGTGGCGCTTCTGAATCGAGCCAGTCTTCCACGCACGAGGGTTAAGTATTCGTCGAGGGTCTCGTTTTTGACCTGATACTCGCCCGAGATGTGGGACGCGACAAATTAAGAGTCAGTGAATACCTCAATTTCCTCGGCTTCTAGATCGTTTGCAAGGCGCAATCCGGCGAGCAGAGCTTCGTATTCGGCCTGATTGTTGGATGTTGGGAATGAGAGGGAGAGGGATACCTCTATGAGAGTTCCCTCCCCGATTTCTAGGATAATACCTGCCCCTCTCCCGGATGAGCTTGATGCCCCGTCCACGTACAGGGTCCATTTTTGGGCATTGTTGTTTTTTGTCTTGGGGAAGGCCATTTTGGCCACAAAGTCTGCTAGGACCTGTGCTTTGAAGGCCTTTCTCCCTTCGTACTTTATGTCGAACTCTGCGAGTTCTAGCGACCAGCGGAGCATCCTCCCAGTCATGTCTGGACGTGCTAGCAATTGTTTTATGGGTTGCTCGGTTCACACGATTATAGTGTGGGCCAGGAAGTAGTGTCCGAGTCTTCTTACTACGGTCACTAGTGCGAGCCCGACTTTTTCGATCTGTTGGCATCTGACTTCGAGTCCTTGGAGTGCTTTGCTCGTGAAGTAAATGGGTCTCTAGCCCTCCGGGGTTTCTCGTACTAAAGTTGCACTGACGGCCTCGACGGCCACGGCGGCCACGGCGAGGTAGAGATACAAGGTCTCTCCACCTTCGGGTCAGTGTCATACCCTAATTTTTGACCCCCCTGAGATGACATATCTTCAGGATTTTCATCAAGTCAAAGTAAGTACCCAGGGCAGTCTGGCATTCAATCGAGGGTGTTCAAAGACAAGAAAACTCAGGCAAAGGATCAATCAATAGAGGGATTAGTCTCTAATACAATCATAAGACTCAAAAGCCTCATTATTTCACCTATGATTGATTAGACACCCAGTCATCTAAGTACAGAATTACTCAGGTCAACAGACTAGGGTTTGGAGCCTATCAAGGACTAAAATCAGGGATCACCTTTGGGAAACCCTAAAAAACCCCAGGGGATCATTCAAAGACATCAATCATCTTCAAATAGCTCATATGACAAGATCCACTGGACATCACACCTCAATTCAAAGTCTACACTCATCATTGTCCTCTGGTCGACAATTAGGGTTTTTGACCTAATTCACCAAGATAGTTGACTTTTAATCAGGGCATGGATCTAAAACTCAAGACATGATTCAAGAATCTCTACTACCTCAATATAATCTATTTACATCATTCATTTGAGGAGAAGATCTTGATTCTACACAAAAGTCCAAATCTCACCATATCTGGAAAAAAGTCAACTGTATGGGATCACCATTGACTTTTA
This sequence comes from Vicia villosa, assembly GCF_029867415.1. Taxonomy (NCBI): domain Eukaryota; kingdom Viridiplantae; phylum Streptophyta; class Magnoliopsida; order Fabales; family Fabaceae; genus Vicia; species Vicia villosa. The sequence goes on from NC_081185.1 coordinate 82,844,193, forward strand.
AGATTTTTTGGTCAAACCATGACTTTCAAGGATCAATATCATCAATATATGGATATTAAAGTCATTTGACCAAAGAAATTCATCAAGGAGCAAAAAGTCGGGAATTAGGGTTTTTGAGGGCACTGTGAGAACTCAAAAAATCACCTACACAACTCAAAAAACTTCCAACATGAAAGTTGTAGATCTTGCAAAATAAAACAACATCTTACAAAGGAACTTTTTTCAAAAGATCAATCATTTAAGAGTTTTGGAAATTTTGGAGTTTTAGGCCATAAACACTTTGGCCTCATTTTTCACAAATTTGCCAAAGGATTCTGAAGAAACTCCAAACTAATGATTTGAAGTAGATGTTTAGGGCTTTCCAAATTGTGTTCAACCTTCTCCAAATTCATTTTGAGCTAAGAGTTATGCTTGTTCAAAGTTGGCCTCATGAAGTGAAATTATAGGTCATGCATCATTTTGGAACTTTGAAATTTTGTGCACATGACCTCAATTATGGATGCTACACGACCCATAACACATCTGAAAACATGCCATGCATTCATTTTCACCATACCATAAGGATTGAAGAAGATTCTAAAAACAAGAACATGTGATTATGTAATGATTACATTTGTGAATTTATGGCAAATTGATGAATCACCCAAGGAATCTTCTCACCAACCAATTAGAGCTCATTTCTGGCTCAGAATTGTCCCCTAAGATCAAGCAAAATCGAGGGCTAGGGGATTGATCAAATGGAATCAAAATTCTCATCATTGCATAAGAGATATTTGCAAACTTCCTTCATGCTTAAGAAACCAAACTTCTTTCATTAAGCAAGCTCACTCTTCTGCAACTATACTGAACCAATTGCCTATAAATAGAGGCCTCATTCTCATTCAAAAAACACACCAAAGCAACAGAATTCTTGCTTTCTCTTTTCTTTCTTCATACTTAGTTTTTTCAAAGGTCCTTTGGCAAGAAGACTCGGATTCTTCAAACCAAAGCTCTCTCTTTGAAAATAAGTATTCAAACACATTGAGGGAGGCATTTAGAGGTGATCCAAACCTCTGGAACACTTCTGGGCGTGGAGAATCATCACCTCCACCTCTCATTTGGAGCACTTGCAGTTGGAGGACCATGGAGTAATTCAGGAAGTTTCAAGCCAAGCCAATCATCCAGGCACACTCCTCAGGTCATAGTGAAGCTAACCAGATGGCTGCAGCTCATCTGTAACTCCAAATTCAACAACCTCCATGTCTACTTGAAGCTTAAATCGAGGGAGGTCCATAGAGCAATTCAGAAGGATTCAAGCTCCAATAAGCATTCAGTTAGCATCATTGAGTCTCAAGGAAGCTATTGAGATCATTCATTCAAACCCAGGTGCTCTCAATCATCCTCACGACCTCCATTTTCAGAGGTAAGTTCCTGAACTTCACTTCTTTAATTTAAGCACTCTTTGAGTTAAAGCTCGATTCTATCTTGTTTAGCATCATCAGAGGATTGAAAACCCTCTATCATCATTCATTTATCTTTCAGTATAGCCATTTAATTTGATTTTTAAGTTTTAGGGTTCTTCACGATTTCTGGTAAATTAGTTAGATGTAGTTAATATCAGTCTATGTTAGTTACATATTTAGAATCGTGAGTGAATTTAGAACAAGTTTCATCTTTATATCGCTGCAAATGGTTGAGAATTGAGAGAGTTCAGAAATCCAAATCGTTGGAGCTTGAGGAAGAAGATGACAATGGTGGTGGCGCGCAAATTTCAAACCTCAGGGCAGAGTTTATTTTATATTTAATGATAGGTGTTTCATAAACGACTGAATAACTTGCCCTAGTGGCCACACATGCGCTCTTAGTCTCCTCATGCCCAAAGTCTGGGGTTCGAATCCCCCTCGCCCCAGACTTTTTATTCCTTTTATTTTTTCATGATTTACACGCTTATCTGAAAATATAATGTGTTGGATGTGTATCACTATCACCATGCGCGCGCTGGCCCAGTGGTTTGGTTTTGGGTATGTGACCTAAAGGGCGTGAGTTCAAGCCTTGGTGGAGACATTCCTAATTTTTTATCACTTGTCACACCTATTTTCTTCACAACTTCACACAATTAATTCACCTATCAAATTAAATCATTTTCACTTCATTTTCCATACACCTATTATTTAATATATCTATTTTTGTGAATAGTCAAAAAATCATAAAAATATTATTTATTTCATGTATTTTAATTAGGTTTAAAGTAGTATGTTTTTAAGTGTTTTCTTAAATACTTTAAATATATATTGTCACTTTATTTTAACCTAATCATTTTGTAAATAATTTTATGATAAAACCCTAATTGTTTAGGTCTTAATTAGGTAAAAGATCTTTATTTTTACCTTAATTAAGTTGACTTTTGTCAATTTTCAAAACTGTTTTCAATCTCCGAACAAATCAAATGATTAAGGTTCTTAAACAACAGAACCTTATATCATTTACAAATCATTTTCAAATTGCTCTCATAACCAGTACTGTAAAGTACTGGGCCTCTAATAGAGTGTAAGTCCCAAAAACCTTCTCTTCTTAGCTTGTTTTCAAAACTGTATTTTCAAAATCTTCTTTCTGTTTTCAAAACATTCTTCTGGTATTTGAAGGGCATTATTCCCGGTGAAAATCTTCAGATACCTATGTGACCTTTGTCCATCTTCACTTCTTCTGTTTTCAAAAACCATTAACTGTTTATCATATATATTCAACTGTTATCAACAAAACAACAAAAATACTGTTGAGGCTCTGTACATACTTCTTCAAAGGCCTCCACTCCATCCAGGTTAGGCTTTACAAGCTTTCAATTTACAGTCTTTATTTAAATTACTGTCAAATATAAACTGTGCATATATTAGTTTAGAACTACGTTTGAGTATAAACCTTAGGACAGTTAACCTATATATATATATATATATATTATAGGAATATGACCTAGGATTGAGAATGTCTTCCCGGTGAAGGCTCTTTCCTAATTAGAGATCTGTAGTTCAAACCCCCAAGATGAATTATTCCCGGTGAAACATCTTGGTAAAAACCTTAGAATCCAAAAATAATAGGACACATCCACCCAAAGAGGAATTATTCCCGGTGAAACCTCTTACCCATTTGCTTAGAGCCAAAATAAGTTCAAAACTACATAGCTTTCTCTTGTGCTATAACAAGGATCCTCGATTAGCCTCCTCTTGGGCTTTGTACAAGGACCCGCAGGCTTCTTAAAAGCATTTCCAGCTTCCTCTTGAGCTTGTATGCAAGGACCCATCAGGTTTCTTATAAACATAGGAACAGGTCTTTAGTCACCTTTTAGCCTACCCTGGTGAGTTTTCTTCCAATTTAAACCATACTTTAAACAAGCTAAGTTTGTCTCAATTTTGCATTGAGTACACCTTTTGGAATGAGAGACATGGACAGTCTCTGTCACCCTTATCTCTATCAATCTTCCTTAGCAGAGTCTAGGATCCATGTTTACTTCTCCTCAGCATGTGTCAGCCTTCATCTTGGGCTTTAAACAAGAAGTCTCCACTAGATAATCTTTCTGCCAATCCTTTCATCCTTTAATAATTAATGGAGTGCTACCCAAATCAATTATCATTTTAACAAAAATCCCTGGAAAGGGTTAGCCTCCAAACTAATCAACCATTTCAATAAATTCCCTGGAAAGGGTTAGCCTCCAAAGTCAATTAATAAAAATGTCAAAAAATAAAGATTCATTTCTCTTAGGAGATAATTTCCCCAAAAGAGTCAAAACCCCTGGAAAGGGTCAGCCTCCAAAAACATGATAAAGTCAGTCTTTTAACAGACGAATTCACCAGCTGAGTCAAAATCCCTGGAAAGGGTTAGCTTCCAAAGAAAAACAGTCTTTCAATAAATAAAATCTCCTTAGTAGAGTCAAAACCAACAAAAATAGTTAGCCTCAACCTTGGGCTTCATACAAGGCACCCAAACAATAAAACTTCCCTGTCAAGAGTCAGCCTCAACCTTGGGCATTGTACAAGGCAGATAATAGAGTCTCCCCAGTGAGTTCTTCATCATTCAGTAGCCACAGCCTTGGGCTTTGTACAAGGCAGATAAACCATATTTTCATGTGTCAAAGATTCCTAACACCTAGGATTTTTTCCCCATAGAGTCATCCATACTCAGTTTATTTAAGAGTCTGCCACAACCTTGGGCTTTGTACAAGGCAGAAAATAATGTTTTCCCTAGCTAGAGTCAGCCACAACCTTGGGCTTTGTACAAGGCACATAAAATAGAGTCATTCATTCAATTATCCTCAGCAGTCAGCCACAACCTTGGGCTTTGTACAAGGCACACAAATAGAGTCTCCCTAAGTAGAGTCAGCCTCAATTCTGGGCTTTGTACAGAACACCTAAAAAACCCTGTAATTAATCCTCAGTGGAGTCATCTCCCAGAGTCAAATATATTAATTAATCAATCAAAAAGCCTCAAGCTTGGGCCTCATACAAGCCAGCTAAAGTCAAATCTTTTATACAGTAGATAGACATAGCTTATCTCTATAGAGAGATATTTTTACTACTCTACCACATTCAAACAAACAAACATTTCAATTTCAATTTTAATCAAGTCTCCCATTTAGGATTTTGAAAGGCATGAGCTGGCAGTAAAACCCAGACATGTGGTAACTTTCCCTAATTTGGATGAGCATCTTTCTTTCATTTAAGAGGCATTTGACTGGTATACTTGCACATACACAAGTAAGGTCCCCCTCTTGAATGAAATGAATTCAGTTATTCTGTCACTCCTTTAAATGTTTGTGGTAGAATAGTAGAAATACCTCTCTGTAAAGATGATTTCATGTCTCTTTACTTTAAACAGAGATTTAATTCAAAGCTTCAACCTTGAGCTTCAAGCAAGGCACCAAAAATAAGTAATTTCCCTAGTTAGTTCCCCAAACTACATTAAGCTCTGACTTCCACTAGGGATATGTAGGCATGAGGTTCACAAGGAATCTCAGCGAGCTAATAAAATACCAAAAATAGTCAGTCTGTCTATATGTCTGTCTTTCTTTAAATCAATTCAATTCCTTCTCCTAACACAAAGGAGAAACTTTCCCAATCATTAGCAGCAAACACAATCACAATGACACAGAGAAGGTTCCTGTAGAGTACTACAGATATGTAGGGTGTTTAAACACTTCCCTATGTATAACCGACCCCCCGGACTCCAGAATTTCTAGTCTAGGTGAAATCCCCACACTTAGCAAACTCCTAGGGTTTAGTTGAGATCTTTTTTTCCCTTTCCTACTCATAGGACCAATAAGAAAGTTCGTGTGATATCGTAGGAAGAACTGAAACAAAATTCATCCCACCACGGGCGCATTCTCCTTCCAAATTTCGCGTGAAGGGTCTAGCGTGCCGTCCTCCCAAGTGAAACGGGGAGGTAAAAAAAACGACACCACAGTAAAAATGGCGACTCTGCTGGGGATATAAGTGTTAAAAACCTTGGTTTTTCATCCAAACCAATGGTTGACCTGTTGCTGGTCCAGCCCCAATGAGGAATTAGGGATGCCAAATTCCCCCTCAAACAAGAGAGGTCCTGCCTAACCTCTGTGTCATATCAGGTGATTGTTGCATATATATTTGTTTACTTTGTTTATTCTGTATCGGGAAAGGGCTTGATTCCCCCTTGTGGTGAGAAATCCTATACCCGGATTTGAGTGCAACATAAGATAGGATGGAGGATGTCTTCCCGGTGAAGGCCCTCTAATCTTGGTTTCCAAGTCTACTCTTGGGATTTGCCTGGCTGGTTGTGATTAACTGCGCCACTGCATTCCGAGACTGATTTGTACCAGGAGGACCTAGAAACACGTTAACCCCACATAAAGCCTTTTTTTAGGACGTAGAGCGATGATTACGGAAGTAATTGTCACGCAGATACTACACTCAGAGAAAACTCTCTTATAGATACCAATCAATGTATCTTTAAGGTTGAGCAAAAACTCTGAGACCCCTAGAACCCGTTCTACAGGTACAAAAATCCTTAACCTTAGTTTACCATTGGGGCGGAGTTTGCGTTTTGACTTCATGACCACTATACCCTTCAACGCCATGTTTGTTTAAAACTCTTGTGTGTGCATTCATGCATTCATGCATCATTCATTAATAAACAACTAAAAACAAAAAGAGTCTTTTTCGAGTCGTTTTTCAAGGAAACTAAATAACGAACGTTTTGAACTTCATAGAAAGAGAGAAACGGAGAAAGGACTTAAGGATCTATATTATGGATTACGGAAGAAAGAGAGCTAGGAAATACACCTTCAAGATTCCCCAGGTCGAGGAACTGGGAAAGCTCGGAAAACTGGTGGTCAACCCCCAGGCTTTCAAGGAGAAGTATGGAAAACTTCTGCCTTTGCTCAATACCAACATTGTGGATGGGATCCTTCCCACCTTGGTACAGTTTTACGATCCAACGTATCACTGCTTCACCTTTCCAGATTATCAGCTCATGCCTACGTTAGAGGAGTACCCTCGTCTGATTGGAATACCCGTGTACGCGCAAGATCCGTACTCCGGTTTGGAAAAGAATCCTGACGACATTATCATTGCTGCAACTACTCCTTTGAACGTAGTCGACATCAGAACTCATATGGTGAGTAGAGGAGGAATTCAAGGATTGCCATCCAAATTCCTGTTTGATCAAGCTCGGTACTTCGTCAGCATCCAAGATATGAGCGCTTTTGAGGAAATCTTGGCTTTGCTTATCTACGGATTGTTTTTGTTCCCTAACATTAACGATTTCGTTGACATCAACGCAATTAAGATCTTCTTAATTGGAAATCCAGTTCCAACCTTGCTTGCGGATGCTTATCACTCTGTGCATTCAAGAAACCTGCAGCGAGGAGGATTAATCACATGCTGCGTACCGTTGTTATACGAATGGTTCGTTTCGCACCTACCAAAGTCTAGCACTTTCTGGAATATGAGGGATGGCCTTTACTGGTCACAGAAAATCATATCTCTCACTCATACGGACATTGAGTGGTGTAGTCCTGACAACGACGAAACCAAGATCATCTTCAGTTGCGGAAGTTTTCCCAACATACCCCTTATCGGAACTAAGGGAGGAATTAGTTACAATCCAGCTTTAGCCCGTCGTCAATACGGCTATCCCATGAAAAATATACCAAGTAACATCCAATTGGAGGGTCTGTTCTTCAAGAACATGGACGATCATGGCAACATGCTGAAGAAGGAAATTGTCCAAGCCTGGCGTCTTGTTCACACAAAAGGGAGAAGATTGTTAGGAAAACATCTTTGCATCTCCCTGGATCCTTACCTTCAATGGGTACGCGTCAGAGCATTCAAGCTCAGGATGCCATATCAACATCAAGAACCTATTCCCCTAAGGGAACCAATTTACCTTTTCTCCACCGATGTTGAAAAACTGCAAGCGGCATTAAACAAGGTATGCCAAGAAAGGAATGCTTGGAGGAACAAGTATCGAATTGTCAACACGGAAAATGTTGAGATTCAAAACATCCTAAGAAGGAAGGATGAGTTACTTGAAGTACTCGATCGACAAGTGACACAAACGTCACTTTCTCATCATATCCCTCCTGCTTCCTGGATCATCGATCAGCTCACGTCAGAGAACGCTCAGCTCAAGAAACAGAAGAAGATGTTAGAACGTGAAGTCGGCTCTTCATCAAAGTTTTAGAGTCCTTTCTCTCAGTTTCTCTGTATTTCCATTTTCAAAGTGTGTAAAAACGGCGTTTTCGCTTAATTAATAAAAGTTTGATGTTTCATAACGTAATTATGGTGTTTCCTTGAAAAATAATAACTTAATTGCATATCATACATCGCTTTAGTCGTACGCACTGACACGAGAATTGTCGCGGATCTAAGAGTTACTTTCCTTTCTCCAGAAAGAGAGGAGGAGAAGGAGGTGAACCAAGACTTTCAAGCTGTCTCATCCATACAACACTCGTTCAAGTCGCAAGAAAAGAATGGAAGACTTTGAGCAATAGAATGAAGAACTCAGAGAAGAGATTAATACTCTCAAAGGTACTGTTGAAAGACTCAATAGTATGGTAGAAGCCCTGGTAGTTGCGCAGAATCGACCAACGCCAGAAGAACCGCAAAGGACTGTGGTTTCAGAGATTATTTCTACTCCTATTCCTCAGTATACCATGCCGCCTGATCGACCTTGGGGCATGCCGTATAACTTTATTCCAGAAGGGTACATACCTCCAGCTTCTGAAGCTCCAAAAGTCACCATGGATATGCGTCCACCGGAGGGTTACAAACCTCTGGAAATTGAAGTTCCAAGAGCAACGGCAATGGGTTTCGCACAACAGAATGCTGAGATACCGAGATCTGCTGTCATGGCTTCTCCACGGCCCATTATGCATACTTTTCCCCCGCAGGGCGGACAAGTATATCATCACGCTCCAAGTGAGGATGCTGGCGTGTATGAAAGATTGGACGAGTTCCAAGAACAGTTTCTGCAAATGCAGAAGGAACTCAAGACTCTCCGAGGACAAGATCTATTTGGAAAGAATGCTGCAGACCTCTGTCTGGTTCCAAATGTTAAGATTCCTCACAAATTCAAAGTACCAGAGTTTGAGAAGTACAAAGGGAATTCATGCCCACAAAGTCATCTTGTGATGTACGCTCGAAGAATGTCAACTCAGACTGATAATCAACAATTGCTCATTCATTATTTTCAAGACAGCCTGACTGGTGCTGCACTCAAATGGTACATGAACTTGGACAGTTCAGAGATTCGTACTTTTCGAGACCTTGGAGAGGCCTTCGTCAAACAGTATAAGTACAATCTGGATATGGCTCCCGACAGAGATCAACTCCGGGCCATGACTCAAAAGGATAGAGAAAGCTTCAAGGAATACGCTCAGAGATGGCGTGAAGTTGCTGCTCAAATTTGTCCACCACTTGAAGAGAAAGAAATGACAAAAATCTATCTCAAAACTTTGAGTCCATTTTACTACGGACGAATGGTTGCAAGTGCACCAAGTGATTTTACCGAGATGGTAAACATGGGTGTACGTTTAGAAGAAGCAGTTCGAGAAGGACGCTTGAACAAAGAACCAGAATCTTCTGTTGGTCCAAGGAAGTATGGAAGTTCTTTCCAGAAGAAAAAGGATCAAGATGTCAGCAATGTCTTGCACAAAATCAAGAAGAAATTCCAACCTCAAGTTGCAACAATAACTCTGGTTGTTAACTCAGCGCCAGCTTATCAACCTCAGGTCTCGCAACAACAAATTCAACAAAGGTCGCAGCAACCTCAGCAGCAGGTTCGACCTCCAAATTACAACAATCGGGCTCCAAGGTATCCTGCCTTTGACCCCGTACCAATGCCGTATGCAGAATTGTTTCCAACATTACTGGAAAAAGGACTCATTCAGACAAGGAGTCCTCCAAATCCTACAAATAGTTCCTCACCATGGTATAAGGCTGACCAATCTTGTCCCTATCATCAGGGGGCACCAGGTCACAATATTGAGAACTGTTTCCCTTTCAAGATTGACGTCCAACGATTAGTGAAGAGCGGAATGCTATCCTTCAAAGATACTAATCCAAACGTCCAAGCAAATCCTTTGCCGCAGCACAAAGAAGCTTCAGTAAATCTGATAGATCAACACCCCAACGACATTCAAATCTACGACATTCGTCAGATAGGGGAAAATCTTGTCAGGATACACGCTAAACAAGCTGGGTACGGTCATGTACCACCTCACAACTACTTCACATGTGAAATTTGTCCAAAGAATAATCAAGGATGTGCCATAGTTCAAGATGCATTACAAGAACAAATGGACTTGGGATGGATTCAACATATCCGAGTCAGAACTGAACATGACATCAACATGGTTCAAGGATGTCCAGGAGAATACAAAATCTACAAAGTTGAAGACCTTGAAGGATCGGTAGTCAGGTTCCACAAAACTTTAAATGGACTTGCCTACTTTGGAACGGATTTCCATCCTTACAGTAGATGCAGAATTTGTCGAAGAAATTCACGAGGATGTTTGCGTGTTCGCAACGACATTCAAAAGCTGATGGATGACAATACCATTACTGTTCTTGCCAACAGAGAAGATGATGAAGTCTTTACCGTATCTCCTCAAATTAATCAAGATGAACCTATGCAAGTTAAGTATGATAGCAGGAAGACAGCAATTGCACCACTAGTCATCTACTTACCAGGTCCTGTACCGTATGAGTCCAGCAAGGCTATACCATACAAGTACAACGCTACATTCATTGAAAATGGTAAGGAAATACCATTACCGTCTGTTGTCAACATTGCTGATGTTAGTCGAGTCACCAGAAGTGGACGAGTCTTCAACAGAACAACAGAAAATGTGGAGAAACCTTCGGAGGAAGTACCACATAGGCAAGACAATCATCCGACCAATGCTGTTCAAGCGAAAGAAAATGATGAGATCTTGAAGTTAATCCAGAGGAGAGAATACAACATTGTAGATCAATTACTACATACTCCGTCTAGGATATCTGTTCTTTCCCTTCTATTGAGTTCTGAAGCTCATAGGGAAGCTCTACAGAAAGTTTTGGAACAAGCTTTTGTAGAACCCAGCATCACAATAAGCCAATTCAACAACATCATTGCCAACATCTCCGCCGGAACTAACCTAAGTTTCTGTGACGAAGATCTTCCTGAAGAAGGAGTGGACCATAATCTTCCACTTCACATCTCAGTTGGCTGCATGGGTGATACACTCACAGGAGTCCTAATAGACAATGGATCCTCTCTCAACGTCATGCCGAAATCAACATTGTCAAGATTATCTTTCGAAGATTACCCTCTAAGAAAAAGTCATGTCATCGTCAAAGCATTTGATGGATCAAGAAAGTCAGTTTTCGGAGAAGTAGATCTTCCCATAACTATTGGACCTCAGACGTTCAAAGTCACTTTCCAAGTTATGGACATTCCAGCACAATACAGTTGTTTGCTAGGTCGCCCATGGATTCATGAGGTTGGGGCAATTACTTCAACACTTCATCAGAAACTGAAGTTCATAAGAAATGACAAATTGGTAACCGTATGTGGAGAACGAGCTCTGATCGTCAGCAACCTGTCATCATTCTCCGACATAGAACCAAAAGAAGTTGTTGGAACTAAATCCCAAGCACTTTCCTTGGACAAAGGAAAGGAGAAAGCAGCGTCTATTTCTTCATACAAAGACGCAATCCAAGTTGTAAAGGATGGCACTACCAGTGGTTGGGGGCACATTAATATTCCTACCAACAACAAGAACAGAACAGGAATTGGATTCTTTCCAACATCATCAAAAGATATCCCAGGGATTGAGGTAGTTCTCCCAATTCAAGAAACTTTCTGCAGTGGAGGTTTTCTTCAACCTGTTCAACAAACAGTCAATACCATCGGTACGGAAAACACCGATGAAGAGGAATGGTTATCCTATCTTAACAAAGCAGGATACATCTCCCTACCAGAGTCTGATTCACCTTGTTGTTATCCGACTAAAGGATCTGAAAGTAAGACTCAACCAAGCAGTGATGAAGTTACTGACAGCTTCACCACCAGAAATCATGGTTCATCAGAAGAAGTTCCTCCTATCCCCGAAGAGACTTGGGATACATTAGGAGAACCAAGCGGAAAATTCGACTACATGGTGAAATACTCCGCTCCTGAAAGTTCAAGAATCTCTCTTGAAGATATTGTTCCAACTGGATGGAACATTGATTATGAGTACCTCTCTCAGCCAAAAGAGATGTATAACCCTTGCTATTCATCATCATCTACTGGTGAAATCATCATTGAGGATTATATCCCCAAGTCACCCTCCGAGGCTACGGATATAGAGTTCACATATCTAGTCAATGCCATCTTGGGAGAAGAGCAAGACCAAAATACAGAAGAGGATGATCTCGAAATTGTCTCTGACAACGAGTCTCTCCATTCAGAAGATTGGAAGTTTCCTCAAAAGAAAGTCCGACATACTCCACTTGGAAATGGGTATGCTCACACCGCTCAGTCTGTTCAAGTAGAAGAAGATCGTCTGAGTGTTGCAAAGACAGTGGTTGGTAAATCAAGACCTACCACAGGCCAGCTTAAGCCTAAGGTTCCAGATTACTTAGTGCACAATGGGGTTCGCCACTACTGGACAGCTGTTGAAGTTTCAACTGTTGTTCGCACTCCTAAGTAGGAACTTTCACCGTTATTTTGTCCTCTCACCATAGCCCAGGGTGAAGAGATGTTTCGTAGGGCTTTGCATTTTACTATTTCTTAGAAAAATGTCCCTCTTTGCTTCGCCCAAAGCAATAGAGTTTTGTTTTATAGGGTCTTTGTTTCAAGAAATGACTGTCCATAAATAAAAATGTCATTCTGTTCCTTCGTTTAGTTTTCCCTTTTCTTTTTTCGGAAATTGGTGATCCTAAAAAACACCCTTAAAAAACATCAAAAATTATTAACTGCATACACCGAGTCTTCCCTCGTTGTCTAAATAAAACTTATCACACATATGCAGATTAATCATAAAATACCCCGTTGAAACGTGCGACCGTATGACTTCTCCAAGCTTTGAGTTTCCTGTATTCGAGGCAGAGGAAGAAGAAGACGAAGAAATATCAAAGGAAATTTCACGGTTACTTCAACAAAAGGAAGAGGCCATTCAGCCATACAATGAGCCTCTAGAGATCATTAACCTTGGTTCCGATGGAAACAGAAAAGAGGTTAAGATTGGAGCTTCGCTCAGTTCAGAGATCAGAGAGAGTTTGATACAGCTGCTCAAAGAATTCTCAGATGTCTTCGCTTGGTCTTATCAAGATATGCCAGGGTTGGATACCAGTATAGTGGAGCATCACTTGCCGTTAAAAGCAGAATGCCCTCCGGTCAAGCAAAAATTGAGAAGAACTCATCCGGAGATGGCCATGAAAATCAAAGAGGAAGTTCAAAAGCAGATCAACGCAGGTTTCCTCGTCACTTCAGAATACCCTCAGTGGTTAGCTAACATTGTTCCCGTTCCTAAGAAAGACGGAAAAGTCCGCATGTGCGTCGACTACAGAGATCTGAACAAGGCTAGCCCTAAGGATGATTTTCCTTTACCACATATTGATATGTTGGTAGACAGTACAGCAAAATCCAAAGTTTTCTCATTCATGGACGGATTTTCAGGATACAACCAAATCAAAATGGCACCTGAAGACATGGAAAAAACAGCTTTCATCACCCCCTGGGGCACGTTCTGCTATCGTGTTATGCCTTTTGGACTAAAGAACGCAGGGGCAACTTATCAAAGGGCCATGACTACGCTTTTCCACGACATGATGCATAAAGAAGTGGAAGTCTATGTGGACGACATGATTGCCAAATCAGAAAATGAAGAAGATCACATACAGAATCTGACAAAGTTATTTCAACGCTTACGGAAGTTTCAGCTTCGCCTGAACCCCAACAAGTGCACCTTTGGTGTCTATTCAGGAAAACTCCTTGGTTTCATTGTCAGCAAACGAGGAATTGAAGTAGATCCAGACAAAGTCAAGGCAATTCAAGAAATGCCTTCACCCAGAACCGAGAAACAAGTTAGAGGATTTCTTGGACGTCTGAATTACATCTCGAGATTCATATATCTCATGACTGCAACTTGCGCTCCTATTTTCAAACTTCTACGGAAAAATCAAAGTTGCGTCTGGACAGACGATTGTCAGAAAGCGTTCGACAGCATTAAGGAATATCTGCTCGAACCACCCATCTTGTCTCCTCCAGTGGAAGGAAGACCTTTGATAATGTACTTAACCGTCTTAGAAGACTCCATGGGTTGTGTCCTTGGACAGCAAGACGAGACAAAGAGAAAAGAGCATGCCATTTACTCTCTTCCCCTTGGCCTTTCTCCATGTGGGGAATCGACATGATTGGAATGATCGAGCCAAAAGCGTCCAACGGACATCGCTTCATCTTGGTAGCCATAGACTATTTCACCAAGTGGGTTGAAGCAGCTTCATATGCAAACGTTACAAGACAAGTTGTCGTCAGGTTTATCAAGAATCGCATCATCTGTCGCTACGGCGTTCCTAGCAAGATAATCACTGACAATGGGTCAAATTTGAATAACAAAATGATGAAGGAGCTTTGTGAAGAATTCAAGATCGAACATCACAACTCATCTCCTTACAGACCAAAGATGAATGGAGCTGTAGAAGCAGCTAACAAAAACATCAAGAAAATCATTCAGAAGATGGTCATCACTTACAAAGATTGGCATGAAATGCTCCCGTATGCTCTTCATGGTTATCGTACATCAGTACGTACTTCGATTGGAGCAACTCCTTTCCGCCCTTGTATATGGCATGGAGGCAGTCCTACCTATAGAGGTTGAGATTCCATCAATGAGAGTTTTGATGGAGGCAAAATTAACAGAAGCCGAGTGGTGTCAAAGCAGATTCGATGAATTGAACTTAATCGAAGAAAAGCGCATGACAGCTTTATGCCACGGACAGCTATATCAACAAAGAATGAAGAAAGCTTTCGACAAAAAGGTTCGACCTCGCACAATCAAAGAAGGCGACCTTGTACTCAAAAAGATTCAATCTTTTCTCACAGATTCGAGAGGGAAATGGACTCCCAATTATGACGGCCCCTACGTGGTCAAGAGAGCTTTCTCAGGAGGAGCCTTAATACTCACGACTATGGATGGAGAAGAATTCACCCGTCCTGTGAACGTCGACGCAGTCAAGAAATACTTCGCCTAAATAATTAAAAGAACAGCTCGCTAAGTTGAAAACTCGCAAAGAGCGGCTTAGGCAAAAAAGAGCGTCTCGGTGAATCGAAAACCCGAAAGGGCGATTCAGGCAAAAATTAGAGACATAAAAAAAAATATATATAATAATCAATCCCGGTAGACTTAAAACCCGAAAGGGGTAGTTTACGCAAAAGTTAGGGATATATGGCAAGTAACTGTGTTCAGGACAAACTTGATCATTCAAAATCCATAGCGGAGTATTCATCAGCAGTAGGTCATCTTCTACGAAGCACGAATACAGCGCAACTCGGAGTGGAAGGGAAAGATAACGGTCGTCACGTTTCATCGTAGCCCTTTTTCCCGAAAATTACCAATTTCCAACTTTGTAAATACTCCATGGAATCAAGCATTTGGCTGATTACCATTCCATATATAATAATTTGAGCCTTGTGCTTTTCCTTTGCAATCTAGTCTTATTCAGTTTCTTGAAATGCATTTTAAGTTTAAACAGTCACTTTCTTGAAACAAATGTTTTCATAAAATAAAAAAATGAATTTACTTGCAAAAATAAAGGTGAAATTTCTTTCTAAGGTTTACAAACAATAGGAAGAATGCAAACAGTTGCTCCGAGAACGGTTGAGACTCCGGGAACCAATATTTCCCCATGAGGTCGCTTTGCGAACATCTCCCGATGACGGATCTTCACTTCAATTCATATTACTTACTTCGGACAGCGGACAACTGATAACCAGATATTCCCAACAGAGTTCGAACTACAAGAAGAGGACATCTTCTGATCAACAAGAATTCAAGTCGTATCATTAGGATTTTACATCCGCGACAATTCTATTCACATTCACTTTACATTTTATAATTGTCATAATATTCATGCATACATTACATCACAACTGCATAGTCAAATTAGGCTTTTAATCATGAGAATGCCCGAGTCATTG